>NT_176990.1:152056-188184 GCF_000188095.3 Bombus impatiens
CGCGGCGAGCCGCGGTTAATTTTTTTCGTTGTTCGTATCACAGCGACAACAGGCTCTCCGCGATGAGACGACTACGAGGACGAGTGAATCGACGACGATGCTCGACAGTGCTCATTAATTTGGTTGAACGACAGGATTATTGTGCGATCGATCAAAAAGTACCAGAGCGAAATGGATTCGCTTCTCGCCCTTTTAACGCGCGCGTCTCCGCGAGTGTACAGCACGGTCGTTCGACATCTACGAGCACGGGCACGACCGTTTCCTCCTTTTCTTTTGCGAGTCGCACGACCACTCCAATTAGATTAATTAAGCCAGCCACACGTACATGCGTCACGGGATAAAACAATGGCCTCGGGTGTTTCTGGCGAAGCGACGGGGTGGAAAGGAAGGGAAAGAGGGGCCACACAGTGGTGGAATTGTCACACGCCAGAGAATTTCAAGTAGATCCACTCGCTTGTATGCAATCTCCGGCCGAGAATGGGCAAGCGGCGTGATCGTGCGGCCTGCTGTAACATCCACGCTGCCCTAAAAGAAGCGTATAAAGCTCCGTTAATCCGTGTCTGGTGCACCGGAATCCAGTCTAGATAGACCCACGAATGGCCGCGGCAATTTCATTTGCAGAGGGTGGAATCGTTAATCAAACCCGTGGCACGGTGAATGCGCTAGAAGCCTGGCGACTATACTCGTGCCCGTCGCCACTGGTCCGCGTTTTTTTCCTTCTCTGTATATGAAATATATTTGTACCTGTATTTGTATGTTTACGTTTGTGTAGGTAGGTAATGCACATGGCGTGATAAAACGAAAATGCTGCGAAGAAAATGAGAAAAAAGAGGGAAATATGTATATGGATGTTTGTACGAGCCGGTTGCGTGTATAACGTTGCACGTTTCAAAAGGAGTCCTGCCATCGCGGCCGCACTTATGTCCTCGACTCCTCTCGTCATGCAGAACGTAAAAATTTATTGGGACGCGTTGCAATTTTAAGTAGTACCAACCCAGTTACCGTGTTTTTCGAGATTCCTGCTACAATTTTCTTTCTGTGCTCCTAAGTAGGTTAGAATATAAAATTGACTTTATTAAATAATTTAACGTTTCGATGAAGTTCTTTTTTACATCCGTTTCCATCGCATACTGTGGCTGCAAAAAGTATTGGCACACTGCTGTATTTATTTAACATATAATACAATATAAATATGCTACAAATAAAGAATCCACCATGACATATATTTAATTAGAATAAGATCTATTTTATCAAAAGGATTAATAAAATATAAGAGAATTAGTACTCTATCTTATGTATCCACTTCCAGCCGCGATCACTTGAATCCTTTTTACCGTCAAGATAATCGTTGTAATAATAATCTTGGTGATCTTGGTCGCCACTGTATCCCTTATGATCTCTGCAATCGTGTCCCTGCTCGTAATAATCTCTTTTACCATAATGATCCGCCTCGTGTTCATCATAATCGTGACGATCATCCTTATAATCTCCACCTTTCTCTTCCTCGTGACCATAACGATAACCGCCATGTTCCTCGTCGAAATCAGAATCATGCTCTTCGTCGTAAAGCTCGTTGTGATTCTGATATTCGTTCAATTCCTTTACCTCGTGACGACCATGAGTGCCATGTCCATTGTCATAATGGCCATTGTCGATCAACTTTTCACCCTTTTCACTTTCCCTACCTACATGATGTTTATCGTAACGATCGTCGTCATGATGATGGTATGTCTTCCTTTTGCCATCATCGTCGTAATACCCGTAACCTTTGTCCAGGTTATCGTGACCTCTGGTAACTTGGTCCGCTTCGTGATAACATTTGTAGCCCGTATCGGCGTGATCACTAGCTTTGCCTCGGTGAATAGCGTAACGATCGTTACCACCACGTTCCTCGTGTCGATGGAAATGAAAGGTAGCCGCTGGTTGCAGATCCTCGTAATTAATGCTCGTCGCGAAACTCACGGGCGCCAAAATAGCCAGAAGTATCAACAGACATGGACCTCCACGTACGGCAAACATATCGGTTTTCTTTAATCTCCTGCTGGCCGAGTTCCTATTTTTTGAAGAGGGCGCAAATGTGTATCTAAAGTTGGGCGATACGGTTGATTGGAAGAGTATATATTGATTCGCGGTTAGTGCTTCGTGTTTCGTCGTATTTTTCTTAGGCGAGTGGTTCTGAAAGTACAGCTCGGAAAAAGATTCGCTTTGCCTTTCTTTTTTAGGCAAGGGGAAAGCAAATTTGGAAATTGTATCGTATGTAGGTCGGAACGATCGGTGGATCGCGCGACGTACAGCTTCATAACGTGATGACATATTTCTATCGATTCAACGTGAATTAATCGTACTGAGTATTTATCATTCGAGAATAGCGGTGAAAGTGATGAAGATAATGAAAAAGTAGCTTCGTGTACACTGGAAACTTTGCGTATTTCTATTTTATTTCTGTGGTTTGTATTATGATATTTTATATTTCTATTTCTACCACCATATACATTCACTCTAACATACCTGAGAAATTGACATATTAAAAATCCATACTCCCCTAAAAACCAGAAATAGTATATAGGCAAGCGAATTAGTTCAAAATGGACGAATAAAAGACTATTACTCTTCACAAGAGATTCTGTATTTAAAGTGTCTTCCATCGTCATTTTCTTTACCTGTCACAGAATTTTGCAGCGGGTTCACAGCGTAAATGTAGTGCAGCGAAATAGTCAGTGCGAAGGATTCGTTTGCGAATATTCGTTCGGAAATGTTACGCGCCAAGTGAACGAAACTGGCGATATTACGGCAATGTAGTTGGCTGTTACAGCCAATATGATGCGGATGTGTGAAAATCTAACTTTTATGTCTTTCACCTCGATGTACCGTATAATCACTGTTAGGAAAAACATGCAAAATTTAACCAACGTGACCTCCGTGAAGAGAAAGAGCATCGCCTGATGTCCGATCCATGCTATGTTGGAAAACACATTTGCTACGTGTTACAGAAGTTAACGGACTGCTGTGTGAATTCGAATGTTTTGCAATCCGGTTTATCCACCTGACCGTAACGAGAGAAATTATATAATTTCGGTTGCGAAATATCGATATGTTGCATTAAATAATGACTTAGTCACTGACTGTTCCTAATTTACTGTTTAGTACAGATACGCTACATTATGTTTTACAGAATTCGTGCATGTTTCCAAAAAAGTGTACGAAACGTTTAGCAGATGTAGGCACATTGTTTAATACCTATATGATATATCAGAAATATACAGGGTGGTTGTTAACTGGTGGTACAAGCGGAAAAGGGGTGATTCTACGCGAAAAAAGAAGTCGAAAATATAGAATAAAAATTTAATAATTTAAAAATTTAAAAATTTAAAAATTTAAACATTTAAACATTTAAACATTTAAACATTTAAACATTTAAAAATTTAAACATTTAAAAATTTAAAAATTTAAAATTTTAAACATTTAAACATTTAAACATTTAAACATTTAAACATTTAAAAATTTAAAAATTTAAAAAATTAAAAAATTAACAGTGAGATCCGTTATAACGAGACGCGATAAAGCGCACGCATACCGAGCGAAGATTCAAAGTCGATTTTCTCGAAAACAAAGCCTCAAACGAAAAATTTTTATTCTATATTTTCGACTTCTTTTTCGCGTAGAATCACCCCCTTTCCGCTTGTACCACCAGTTACCAACCACCCTGTATAATATTATATTGTTTAAGGGATTGTTTAAGCTGGCGTCATGCAGTGTTTTAAAACGATTGCTTGACTTTTGAGAAAAAGATTATTTTGACCATTTTCTGTTACTTAATTCTTCGAGTTTCTAGATCCTTAAGAATGCATCCTTGTCTATGACGCTCATGGTTATAAAATAATTCACTGCAACCTTTTACGAGGAGAAAAGACACCGACCGATGAATAGCACTCTTCAAAATGGCAGAGATTACTAACTACTGTGTAAATATTATCATATCACATTTAAATAATTTGTATATATATGGTAGCTAATATTAGTATAATATTAGTATAATTCAAAATCTTTAAGAATTTAAAAACTTGAGGAGAAACTAAGAGAATAAGTAACTGGAAATGCTCTAAATCATGACTTTTTCTGGCCAAACAGCTATTTTGAAATACTGTACGCCTTGAAGAAATTAAGAAAGCAGAGAAGGGTGGAAATAGATAGAGAAAGTGCATTTTGTCCTGATGTATATGTATCTCTTTAATCATAACAATATCAAAAAATTTGAAATTCGATTTAGTAGGTCAGGGAATCGGTTTGTTAAAGAAATCGCTATATATACATTTTTGATTCGTGATATCGGTATTTAATGTTGTCGCCAATTGTAAAAGGATCTAGATCAATCCCGTCTGCTATTAATTCTGGAACCTAGATTGCTTTACATTGTTTCCTATAGCATAGTTGTTGCAGTCGAAGTGTGATTGCATTACGTGGAATCCGTAGTCATTGTAACTGTTCTCGTGGAAACCTATTGATTCCTCAGCTGATCTCTACATTTCCTGGTATATATGTAGAGAGAGATTGTAAAGATACGAGGTTCATGTTTCAATGAGATTGAGTTATGAGAACAAATCAATAATTCGTGACAAAATTTACGATAATCGATATAACGAAAATTTTTATCAATTTTCTACATGAGATACAGACTAATACAAAATCATTATTTCCCGAAATTCAGTTGTATACACCGTCCTGCTACTTTTACTTACTCTTACTATTGAATTCCTTTTAATTAATCGCTTTTTTTATAATCTGTTCAAATAGAAAACAAATTCAAAACCTTAAAGACATAAAATTATACCAAACGTATGAAGGAATATATTCCAAAGAATAAAGGGAGAAAATTTAATCGTTAAGGGATGGTTTTTATTATTAAAACAAAACATGACGATTCACATTTCAATGTCTAAAATTAATCAACGATGTAGTAAAAAACAATTGAGACAACAAATATAAGAAAATTTCATTGCATTTGCTGCTTCTTTTAATGGTGTCCACCATGTCCACCGCCACCTCCACCGCCACCGTGACCGCCGCCACCATGGCCGCCACCGCCACCGCCGCCACCGCCACTCGAATATCCATGTTTCTTTCCTCCATGGTGCTCCTCCTTCTTCCCATAATCCTCGTGATGCGAGTAATGATCATCGTGTCCATGTTTTCCATGGTAACCTTTATGATCATCGTCGTAATGCCCTTTATCAAAGTGACCCTTCTTTCCATGATGGTCCTCATGATGTCCAGAATGATGATGACCACCCTTCTTGTGATGTCCATCTTTACTCTCATGGTGTCCATAATGATCACCATGTTTCTCATGATGACCTCCCTTGTGGTAGTCATCATAGAATTTGTGCTCTTTGTGATATTCATCCTTATGGGCTTTGTGATGATAACCATGGGTCTTCTCACCTTTCTTATGACCCTTTTTGTGTCCATATTTTGAACCCTTGTGCTCATCCCCATGCTCATGATGGTGCCCGTGCTCTTCGTGCTCATCATGGTGTCCCTTTTTGTGCCCACCATGTTCTTCGTGATGACCTTCATCGTGATCCTTACCATAATGACCATGATCACCTTTGTCATGATGATGTTCATGTTTGTACCCTTTTTCACCCTTTTCACCATGTTCATCATGATGATGTCCATGGTGGTCGTGACCACCGCCTTCCTCATGATGGTGACCATGGTGGCTTGCTGACATTTCGAGGTCTCTTTTATTCCTCAGCTCCCTCGCCATGGATAAGGAGATAAACGTACAGATCACGGCTAAGCCGAGATACGGCCATAAACTCTTCGCCATGTTGGTTGCTTTGTAGACCAACGAGTGCTATCGACTGATCACATCGCTTTAAAGCAAAGCTTATATACCTACCGTCATAGTCGCGTTTCATACGTAACCGCTTTCGTTCGGTGGAATCGTTGCTCTCTGGTACTACACATCACCGCTGAGTGTTGTTCGAATAAACTTTTATTGGGAATAAAATTTTATTTGTTCATTCGTTCGTTATTTGATTTCAATCCCATATTTGTTTATTTGTTTATTCGTCCGCTGGTTATTCCAGTTCTTCTTTGTTTTATTTAATCTATTTTTCGTAATAAAATCTAAAGTTGCTATAGAACTGAAATATATAGTCAGATTATCAGGATAAATATCGTAATGTAAGCCTATCTATACTTGGAATTTTTTTGAAAATTTCTTAAGATAGATACGCACAATATACATCAGATTTAAATAACTTTTTTCGGAAAAAACTATATACTTAAATCAAATTGAAATAAAATTAAGCCAAGAAAGAAATTTATTTGTACTTTCCTGCAAATTTCAAATTATGAATGACTCTACTATACGTCGCAAGTAAAAAAATACGCTATAAACAATTAGCTATAAACAACAAATTATTGAAATTCATTCGTCATCATTTTGTTTATAGCATTGTCTATAGCATTTTCGCATAGCTTTCCAAGTCTCGTATTGTTGTTCATATATTCTTGACAGAGATTACTTTTCCGAGTAGGATAGAGACGTTAAGTGGCAAATATTGATTGCATTAATACGCTTTTTCCAAACGGCTAGGAACAGTCAGCGTTTTTCTTCATCTACGGAGTAATTAGCTGTGAAATAAATTAACGTTATTTACTCGAGGCATGGAAAGTACAGGGACAAATCAAGCATCGCTAACGTGACACTCGATAAGAAGCCAATCAATTTGTAGACGGCTGAATAACGGTCGGACGTTTATTACAAAACAGCCGAGTAATATGAAAATATTTCACCGTTCACCGAACTTCTTTCTGCAACGATAGTTTCTCGCTTTCGTTCCCGATTCAGTATTGGGCAAAAGTTATTTCGACTGACAAATAAAAAGATGTACGAATCAATCGAACATGGATCGTAAAATCGAATCGAAATCAAAATTTTCACAAAGGGACCGAATAAATTGCTTTTTGAAAGGAATGGACGAATAAATCTAGTTTGAAGTTTGTTTCAACGAAATTATTCAATTAATTATACTCATTATTCGAAATGAAAGTTTACTACCTAAATTTCTTTCATTCTTGTCACAGATTTCTATCGGCACCAATTAATTTTTGCGAGCTGAATATGAACATAAGAAATGGAAATATTTCACTTTCGACGTAACAATTATTATATTCTGCGCAGAACGAAGAGATCAACTGTGTCGAGGAATTCCGTAAAAGGACGACACGATCGTTTTGCGATTGCTGAACAACATTTGTACTCGTACATATTCGCATTGATAAATCTAAAATTTTATACTTATATTACATTTATATCACATTTATATCATATCTACATGTACGCAACTAAATCCGAAATAAAATTGTTTTTAGCCACCCTAAGAGTAATTGTAAAAATGAAAAATCACTAATACAAAAACAAATGCATGATACAGAGTTCTTTGATATAGCTAAAATTCTAGATCATGGTGAAAACCCCAAGTTTATTAAAAAATAGAAAGTACCGAAAATCAGCCCACCATTACGAAAGAACACATTGTCTGCATAATAACTTAGAAAAAACGTAGACGAGAGAAAAGTATTGTTTACATGTGTCTATATCTTACCAACAGTTTGGACTAGCAATCTAGTTGCATAACGGTCTCGTTTGACGGCGCCGATCCGATCGAAATCGATGAATTGCCAACTGAACGGGTTAAAGAGACGTTACTTTCGCAACACGGTAAAGAGCCAGCGACGGAACCGCTGCTTCCTTAATATCGATTATTCCCCGTTCGATATATAATCCGAGCGTGGTTGCCGGATTAATCATACCGAGCGCAGCGTCGGAGTCGAACGTATCGATTGTATCGATCGAATTCCGACCGATCGGCACCGCTATGAAGTCTCGTCCAGCGATTTGTTTATTGTTTGCTTGTATCGTCTGTCAGTTGAGCTCGATCGTTGCGCGAGAGATCTACAAGAAAGACGATGATCTAGCTGTGGCAGCCTCCCATCATCATCATCATCACGAAGAGGGTGATGGTGGAGAGCATCATTCTGATCATCACAGCAATCACGGTGATAAGGGTGAGAAAGGCTACAAGTCGTCTCACCATCAGGAGAAAGGGGAAAAGGGACATCATGACAAAGATCATCACAGTGGTCATTACGACGAGGGTGAAGGCCACAAGAAGAGTCATCATCATGACGATGGTTATTATTCTGAACACCATAAAGGAGAAAAGGGGGAGAAAGGACACAAATTCCACGAAGAAGGTCACTACGGAAAGGGACACAAGACGAAGGGACACCACGAAGTTCATAAATTAGACGAATTTAAGAAGGATAAAGAATTCTTCGATGAACACCATGATTCTGGACACCATGAAGATCATGGTGGTCATTACCACGAACATGGTCACAAGAAAGGTGGACACTTTAAGAAGGGACATCACGATCATGGAGATCACGAGGATCATTATGGAAAGAAAGGACATTATGAAAAGGGACACCATCATCACGATGATAAAGGACATAAAAGCGAAGGTGGGCACGATGAGCATCATAGTCATCACTCTCATCATGGCAAGAAAGGAGGACACGATGATCACAAGTCGTGGGGATTCAAGAAAGGACATTAAGCATGATTCCTATTGATTGTTATGTTTGTTGAACATCGTGTTATGTTGATCTTTGTATCTGATCGAAATAAATACAATTTCTAAAAGAAAGTTATTTTGTTTAAAATGAACTATTTTCTTGCTTGTAAAATTGTTTGTTGCTTAAGTAGAGTTATCTATCGCGATCATGCTATTTTGTTTCTATGAAAAATACGGTCAATTTATATTATAGGGAAAACATTAAAATACTTGGATCCTTTATGATGTTTATTACAATTGTAATTTACTTGAGTTAACATCAATTACTTTTTTAAATTATGATAACTATTTAAAAGAATCCTTAAATAATTATTAATTTTGTTCTATCACAAACTCTACTGAGATACGATCAGTTTATTTATAAAAATCTTCGTTTATTTGGATAGCAGAGCGAAACAGTCTAGGATTCAGCGGTTATGTCAAAACTTTTGTTTAGCAATACTTCTGTTCTATTTGACAGATTCGAATCTATCGATTTGTAGTAAGTTTCCCAATACTTTAAGTTTTTGCATTAGACACGTTACGCTACACTAGCAGCCCTTAAAAAATTAGGTCAATAACACTTTCTAAATTTATATTTTCTAATTACATCACTCGATTAAGTAACAGTTAAGTAACAGTAACACGATTTAAATTCCGCATTTCAAATGATTCCTGATCTATCTTTGTAGTTAAGTGCCACATATTTTAGACATTTTTAGACATATCTAGACAAAAAAATTTTGACATAAAAATTAACATTAGGAAGAATCACAGTAGTTATGCTCTATTTTTTTTTATTATTATTATGGAACGTAGTTTACGATATAAACAAAACAACAACACGGCTTGTAATATCACCGATACAGTAAATGATACGATATCGATCAATCATCTCCTTTATGGAACTCGTGTATTCTATCCGATTTTGAATCCTTTTCGACATTATAATCCTCGTGGTTTGAATAATGCGACTTTTCGCCTTCTTCGACCTGTTGACCTTGATCCTGGTTGTCATAGTGTCCCTTATCGTAACTTCCTTTCTCTCCATGATCTTGATAATCACGTCCAGAAGAATGATGTTCGCCTTTCTTAAAATCACCCTCGCCGGTCTTGTAACCTTTGTCGAATTCCTCGTACTCCTCGAAATCACCCTTCTTATAATCATCGTCGTAAAAGTCCGTTTCCTTCTTGTATTCGTCCTTGTGATAGACATTGTGGAAACCATTAGTTTTCTGCCCCTTCTTATGGTAGGACGAATGCCCGTAACTACTTCCTTCTTTGCCTTTCTCTGCCTCCTTGCGGGAACCATGTTTTTCATCTTCGACCACGTGTCCCTTTTTGTGTTTACCTTCGTTCTTATGGTATCCTGAACATTTAACAGCGATTATGCGAATGCAGATTCACTTTACTACGAGGGTATTGATTATGAATCAAGTATACTACAATTTGCAAATAGAAGCATTTTACTACAAAAATTTCATTTTTTCTTCTTAACCCATTAACGACCGAGCAGTCGAATATGTTTTAAGATCGCATACTCATTGTTAAAAAATCTAAAGGAAGTAAGTTATTATGGTAAACAACTAAAAATTTTTGCTCCAAAATCGTATTAAAATAATGGATATATTACGAAAGTCCAGATATTAGAGGAAAGGATTTAGCAGTAATATCGAACCATAACATCTACGAACATAATTTCGCGTGATCATCATATATAACAAACCTTCAAAAGACAACAAACCTTCCTCGTGTCCACTATCGTCGCTGCCAGATTCCGCTTTACTAAACTCTTTCTCCTTCTTATATCCCTTTTCTCCCTTCATCACTTTCTTCGAATACTCTTCATTCGCGTGTTTCTCTCCCTTTCCTTCCTCCAAAAAACCTTCATCACCCTTAGATCCACCGATTGTCTCATGATCGTAACCATCACCATGGTCGAACGTTTTCACCGATCCACCGTGATATCCATCGTGAATCTCTCCATCGATATCATCCCAATGATCAGTCTCTTCCTCTCCTCCTTCCTCGTCGCTATCATCCTCCATACTTTCCTCGTTACTACGATCCTCGTCGCCGCTCTTCTCCTGTGTTTCTTCTTTGTCATTCCCCTCGTTCTCGACGACCTTTCCATCAACGTAATACGGGACGCGTAGCAGAGGCTTGGTAGAGGCTACTGAGTGATCCAGCGATTGCTCGTTACCGTAATTGACAGTTCCTTGGTGGTTGGAGCGCACAACATCCTCGGCGCTTACATAGGGGTGCAAAAGCGTCGTTTCAGGAACACTGTGTGCAACAGGTGTAGCAACGTACTGCACGACGTCCGGTGCATGGTAGTACCGTCCACTTCCGTGATTGCTGTACTGAACGTAGTAAACCGGAATACCCTGTTGCTGATTGTACACGTAGCCACTGGCCGTCCCGTCGAGATCCTCCGCCATCATCTTCGTCAACGTCATACGCTCTTTCGCCGTTGGAGCAGCGTCGCTCTGGCAAGTTAGAAGGAACACGCACACTAGTGCTCTGGATAACATTTTATGGTAACGCAGATGTACAGGAATTGGTACAATCGGCAAATTTAAACGAAAGAATCTAATACCAATAGTTGAGTACGTTAGTTGAGTAACGTACGACGAGCGAGTTGCTTTAAGAAATTAAACGTTCGCCTGATTGATCTATGGTTAGTGTTATTGCCAGTGAACCGGAATACACACTGGTATGTCTATGAATCGGCGACTTCGCCTTATATATACACGTGATTCGCTGGGTGGATAAGGGATCGTAGAGTGGAACCGAGAGTATTCCACGGTCGAGCTCGATAATTCAAGTACACCGTGTTATTGACGGCTACCCGGCCTGTCCGCCGTGCGTTCTAGGGAAGCATGGGTGATTTGCGTAATGCATCGATACGACACTGGCATGGCCATTGACCGATCGCTTGTCCCCTTTGGGATACCTTTGGTCATCGTCATCGAGGATTCTATCGGGTTTTAATGTTGCAAGATACTTAGCTCCTCCTTAACTTTTTTATTCTCAAGTTACTATTTGCATGAAATACTATTTACGAAATTGTACGAAAGGTATAAGTGATTTATACAGAAATGTTGATATTTAGGAACGTGTAGAAATGTACAGAAATTTACGAATAGAATATAAGACAATTATAATTTCATGGTTAGTCTGGGCTGGAAGTAAGATTGTAAAAATCAAAGGGGGTAGTAGATAAATTTTAAACTGTTAATTTAGCGATGGGTAACGCGATACTTTTAAGAATCTGCGAAGCTATAGTGAAATTATACTAAGTTTAATTTAAGTAAAATATTATATATTATCGTTGCATAATATCCAAATGGACAGTAAGAAATTTACGCAATTTGTTGTCTTTAAAAAAGCAACATGTGCAAGCATGAAACCGAATGGTAAATGCGAAATTCTGAAATTTGGATGTAATTTGAAATGGACGAGTTTATGATACTGGCAGGATCATTCGCGTGACGTTCTATAACCCACGAACACGTTCGACAGCGTGAAAAGGAAGCCAGAGGCGATTCGAGCGGCAATTATTTGCAGCTCGATGTTGCTGCTTGATTGGTTCCGTAGGATCGGACGAGGAATTTTAAAAAACAATTTTTAACAGCGTAGCAGAATCGAGTTTAGCAATGTGCAAAACACGATGAGTCTAATGGAAGCTTACACCTCGTAAAAGTTGAATTATAAGAAACATCGGTGTTATGCAATGAAATTCTCGCAGTGTTACAAATTCACACGAAGTGTTGGTAGTGGTATTAGATATTTGCTATGAAAGTTAATACTTTACTATTGATCCTTCTATTCCAGTATAAACTATTTTCTAGTTCTATGATTTTGTCATTTTTAAGTACAGTATTATTTTTATATTTAAAGCAGTACAAATAACTTAAATTTAATTTACTTTAATTTAAGTTTAATTTAATTTAATGTCTAAATCCATAAACGACCGTGTGTACAATCTTACTTATTAATTACTAAACATTCTACTAGTTAACAAAGTTCTTCAAATAATCATTTCATCCCACTAACCTAAAATCTATTGTTGTGTAAACTCGACCGTTTGCAAGATTAAACTCGGTAAGTTCTCAAAGACACTACACTTTCTCACAGAAGAAACCGCAATTCTTATGTAAAGGACGCAAAGGAAAGTGCCGAAACACCTATCGTTTCTCTAATCCCACCATGCCTATTATCTACCCAAGGCTGGCATAGTTTCTCTCCAGTTCTAAAGGTGTATCGAACGCTAGATTAAGCACAGGACCTTGCACGTAACAAAAGAAGCCCGAGGTCACGCAAAAATTTCATAAAATCGCCAAAACTTCCACAGAGCCTATTCTTTTCGATGCATAGCTTCTGTAGCCATCCTGAGCGAGAGGCGATCGCGCCGATCGCTCGAGCGGACCGCATGACATATAAAAGAGCTCGGCTGATTTCGTCGCGATTACAGTAGAACCGAAAGTGTTTCCGTGAGCTGACGTGTCCCGAACAGTATCCAGCAAAACGATCCAGAACAACGAGAATACTGTTATCTATCCCACGTGTATATAATTTAAATTGAAATCTCAAATATTGGAAGAACAACTAGAATGTTAAGATTAGGCTAACATGTATATAATTTAAATTCGAAATTCAAAATTTTAAATTCAAAATTCAAAATTTTAAATTCAAAATTCAGAATTCAAAATTCAAAATTCAAAATTCAAAATTCAAAATTGAAATCGAATAAGCTTTGAAGCCAAAATAAATTTTGGTCATTTCACCAAGAAAATGAGAATCTTCAGAGGGTGGCATACTATTAATGCAGCGTTCTGCATACATGTGTACTCGACGATCATAATTAGTATCACGCAAGCTGATAAATTGCATCATGATGTTTGGGAGAGATATGAATCAAAAAGTATTGAGAAGAAGCAAGCTTTCAAAGAAAGCGATGACGAACCATCCTATAGAACGAGCTTTCAGAAGATGTTGATCCCCATAAAAGAACCACGCGTGGATAAGAATTTCCGAATGTTTCGAATGCCTTTGGAGCCAGACGCAGAGATACTGCCGGCTCACTACACAGGTGTCAAGCCTCCCGGAGTTGATCATATGGAACTGAAACACGCAGACTCTCAAATTTCTCAAACCGTTCCCAAAATTGAATCTTTGAAGAAGATTGAACAGGCCGGTAATCAACAAGTGTCTAAAAACCAAGAATCTGCAAGTGTAACTGGTGAAAAAGGATATCAGAAGGCCTCTTCGTTTGAGAAAGCATATAAAGGTGAGAGTTTGAAGAAAAAAGAGAAGACACGATATATTGAAGCTGGTGGGAAGAAGAAAGTTCATGAGAATAGGGAAGACAATTCAGGTCAAAGGGCAGAACAGATTGGAAGTAAAAAAGGAGGCAAACATAAAAAGAAGGACAGCAGTCAGGTGGATCACAAGGCAGCTGGTTATCGTAACGTTTATCACAAAGACGAGTATAAGAAGAATCATGATTTTTATGATAATGATGATCATGGCGGTCATTCGAAGGAACATGGAAGATATAAAGAGAAATACGTTGCTATCGAAGGCAAATTCAAGAAGGGTGACGCTCACGATTTCAGCTTCGACGAATCAGAACTTCGTAAGCGGAAAATATCGGGGAACTCCCAAGCTGGTGGAGAAACCAAAGGTCACAAGGCTCGGCGTAGTTACGGTTGATTCTTTAAAAACTACCAGGGACTCGCAAAGCAGGCAAACAGAAACGTCGGTGAGAGGTTTGGCTTCGGTCAAATGAAAGCGCGTTCATTCGCGTGCGCTTTTCACGGAGGCTGAAACTATTTGCGTGCACGGAAAGAGCGTAGATTTTATTTGTTAAAATAAATTGAAAATGAGTTGTGATTCGTTACTGCTTTATGAATATGCCTGCCTTTAATTTATTACACGTTAGTTTACCCCGCAAACATATTGATATTTATAATGCGATAAGTCGATAACTGAGAGAGATTGTATTATATGTGTTAATTAATTGTTTAGGTATTGCGATATATTTGGGTAATTACAACGCAATTTGTAGATCGATATTACTGTGAAGTTTCTTCAATTTTTACAAATTGCTACCTGTTTTGTATGTTAAGGGTGAACCTATATGTTATATACGAATATCTTTTATATTATATTATTGAATATTTCACGTCGTGAGATGTTTCTTTTAATTTGATATATTTGTACAATTATTAATGCACGGTTGGTGAACGTATTTAATTTCATCTTCTTCATTCTGGATTTTATGTTTCATATTTAATTAAAAACGCTTTATTCTTGAAGGAAATTTTTTACAAGAAAGACACTCCACGTTTAAAAACATTCGCTTTAAGATGGAAGGAAAATTCGTTTACATTTGTGGAACATATATTTTCGTCCATTTCTCTTCACCTTAACTAGAATAGCAACCTTCCTAGCGATCCAGAATTTCTCATTTCGAGTGTCATTGATTCGACAGGCGAATCTGGAGATCCAAAATACACTCTCGTATTTTCCGCTACTTCATCAGGAACGTATTGTTCAGTTTCCTTTTTTCTTCGCTGGTTTTATTTATATGATGCACGGGATCCCCTCGTTTCACGTGTCAGCAAGCTCCTGATTAATGGATATTAATAATGTAATAAATTGTAATCTTTCGGTGTATCGGATGAAGTGAGAATAAAAGAGAATAATTGATGCAAGCACGTCTATTTTTATATATAGATATATGTACATATATATAGATAAATAAATATATATACATATAGCATTGTCTCATTATCTTTATTCGAACATATGATAGTCTACAGTCCTCGTGTACCTGTGAATGCTTCTAAACTGAGTAGGCAGGTTTGTTTTCTCTTGGAAGTGTTATTTTTGAAGATTTATAGCGCGTTTGGTTTAGATCGCGATATAATAACAACCACCATATTTTCATGTCTATTGATGGATATTACATAATATGTATTTTTATGCTCCAACTTTTTATATCTTAAAGTTGCTTTCGTTTCGAGCGAGAAAAGAGCTTTCAGTGTTTCAAAAGAATTTTCTACGTGAAATGGAAACAAAAGATCATGTAAATAACGACTTTTTTACCTTCCAATAAACACGAAGTTTATGAAAAAAAAACTGCCTAGTTACTCTAAAAGAAATATCTACACAAAATTTCTCTTACTTTATACGTTCAATATTATTCTGTTGAATGACTAACACAAACTTCTCTATCCGAAGAAAGAGACTGGTCGAAGACAGGAAGGATTTCATTCAAATCCAAACATTTGCCCCTTGTAACGAAAGCAGAATATTCCTAAAGCAACCATTTGCACCTTTAATAAAATCAGAAACATGTAGGTAACTTATGTGAAACAAGCCCGTATCCGGTGACCCATTTAACCATTTCTGTACCTCTATTTCGCTACCCCTTTGCGTTCCTCTATCTTACATATGTTCAGGCGCGAGCGTATGATCCGCGCTGAATGTATATCGTAGCTATACACTTGTCTCTACGATACCTAAGTGCATACGCGTTTGTAGACCGGCAGAAATCTTGATGTGTTAGTGTAGAGTTACGGATTCTCTCAATCTTGTATACGCACACATATACACGCAACACATCAAGACAAAAGTGGCGTGTGCACACGCCACTATACGAACGTATATGTATGCGTGTGTATGTCCATATAAGTCTATGTACGTAACGTATGCGTACGTGTGAGCGCGCGTGCGTATAGATAACCGTATATCAAAGGCGGTGAAACGCGATGCGAGTAATACATAAATCAGCTGGTCTGCAGGCTGCCATATCATTTCGTACAACGGTCATGAATGAATAGAGCCGTGTGTGAGTTATCGTTTTACCTGCTCTTTCAAAATCTAACGCAGCTCGCGGGTCTTCGGTTTCTCGTACATTTATGTAATTCGCGCGTCACGTGTATCGCCAAGCTCGTACACTGTCATTCACAAGTGTGTGAAGTTGCGTATATACGAGCAAATTCCGCAACGAAACATAACACGATTAATAATTTCTTATACATATAATAATAATTCAGCGACACGATAGCCTCGACATCGTATCGAATTAGAAAAGCGAAAAAATTAATCCGCTTGATCACTAATGGTAAATACCATACACGTCGGAGGAACAAGATTAATACGGTCTTAAAAAATCATATTCGGGGATAATGATGTCGAGTGTTTTTGAGCGCCACCTGGATAATCCGTGTTTGCTGTTTATTTCGACGACGATCAAACAACTCGTTGATTTCACGGTTATCGAATTAATTTATGGGATAATATTTTATTATGACATTAATTTATCTTTGGCGTGAGTTTGTCCCGTACTCTCGTTAACCGAAATATACGTACATACGTACATAGATTTTTTGGCTGACGTTTGAAACATCGAACGATTAAGCGAATCGAGATACAATATTATACGTAAGAGGAGGTAAATCCTCCGCGTATATGCGCGTTTCAATCGATTGCAAGTAAGCTAGAAGTAATTTAAAAAATGTAACATAGCGATCGAAGGAAAATGTTATTTTATCGGAAAGGAGTGCTGAACGAAATGAAATGGCTGCGTCGCTCTTGAAAATGTATAGTAGTTCCATCCGCAAATGCCTCAGACATGTTTCGAAATACTGTCGAATTGGAAGCAGGAGAGCAACTTTTCATTGTACGGCAAAAAATTTGAAAGTAAAATGCAATGTAAGTGCACTTTTTACTATAGTTGTAGATTTAATCTGCAATGGTTACGTATATAACCTATACAGAAGTACAATTACATCGTTCACACTTACATTTACTTTAATAATTAAAAAGCATTGTACAAATTACTTGTGTATGTATAACTTACCTGTATTTCGTTGAAGAAAATATTCATCGCTTCGATCTTCTTATACACACGTGCAATTTTAAAGCTTCTAATATGAAATTAATGTCGTCCACAAATCCAATATACGTTTCCGCACATTTAATTTTACTGGAATATGTCTGTTCTCTTGATATAATATTCTCTATATTATGTTTCAACTTACATCACGATGTTACATATCGTAGAAATTAGGGCTAATTTTTATACGCGTATGCTTACTATTCTAACCTAAAAATTAATTACAAATTCTATATGTGGTAATTTCACACTTTACAGTATATATTTTATTTACAATACACAATTCGTTAATTTTGTCGATTTGTCTATTTCCTCTTTATCTTATCTACAGTAGTGACCATATAAATAGTAACATGTTTCTTCATAATATGAAATAATTATTGCTACATTCGCATGAGTGGCGATTCGTTCAAATAATCAAAATTCAACTGTAATATTTTATTCAAGGTATTACGCATGAATTATGAATTTACTAAAACAACATCCCCGATAACAGTCTAAATCAATAAATCATAACATGTGTAATTTAACATATTACTCAATAAATATTGTACTATTTAATGAAACTCTTCAAACAGACAACCATTTTATGCCAAAAATCCAACAAAAAATTCGAACATTTACAGAAGATCCTACTTATATCTTTGAAGATTCCTGTGTACTTACAAATTGATCAATGGATTTTCAGGATAAACCATTTTTCACAACTCGTTTAGCTCTACCTCCCGATTACGAGAACGTAGCAGATTTCATGTGCGAAGCATACTACAAACACGAACCGGTAATCATCAACATTGGTCTCGGAGGTACAGAGGCCCCACCTATTTGGAGACGTATGATGCTAGAACAAGTAAAGGCCGGATACTCGATCATCGCTGAGAATCGAGAGAATTGTATAATTGGTGCTGCCCTAAATTGTATAACGGACCGTAACGAACAGAAAATGTTATGCAAATTGGCAAGATGCTGCGAGGACGGACCTCTTCGCGATCTTATCGAATTTTT
Source organism: Bombus impatiens (assembly GCF_000188095.3). Lineage (NCBI taxonomy): Eukaryota > Metazoa > Arthropoda > Insecta > Hymenoptera > Apidae > Bombus > Bombus impatiens. The sequence continues at coordinate 170,603 of NT_176990.1, forward strand.
CGCTTTCGTACTCGAAGCACCTAAAGTTTGGGAACGTTTTCCCGTAAGACTTATCTTTGAACAATGCAGTTTAGCAGTAAGTTGTGAGTATCAAGGTTTAGGAATCGCCAGAAGATTGATCCAGGAAAGCTGGCACTTGGCACGCGACTGTGGCTACCGATTGTTCAGACTAGATTGCAATAGCAGGTAATGCACAAAAGCTTTCGTAACGACGTAAGAATGTAAAAGTGTTGAAAACTATCTGGAAATCGATCGGTTAAAATTTAGCTCGTCAGCCATAAAAAGAAAGCATTTTGCGATATTCGTTGTCTTATAGGAAAGCAATAAAAGATACGAAAGTTTCATTCCAACTGTATTAAAATAAAATAACTCGAGCACTACATCAGCAACTATCTTAGACAGAAAATAACTCTCGTTTTTTTATTACTTAGGATAAGAAGTTGCATTCTTTTCTTAAATGTATAAGTCCATCAACGATCTAATAAAATTCTTTTCGACACAGCTATTGTGCAAAGATAGCCCAAGGTTTTGGATGGCCAATGATCTGGGATATACCATTCGATCAATATGTGAAAAACGGTAAAGTCATCTTCAACCATGTTAAGGAACCACATACTACGTGTCGCGTCTTCGTTGATCGTTTACGATATTGTAAAACCTACTGCCTTCCTTACAAGGATTGTAAAACAACAACATCTGCTCCGTTTCCAGAAAAGTAAAATAAATGTTCTTACATTCTTGCGTTTGTCAATTATTAAAATTTGTTAATATTCATCGAAGATGATAATCGATAATCCTCGGCCTTTTTATTTCTAATTCTGCTACGTTCTATGGATTATTTTAGGTTCTATAACGTTTCTTTCTTGACAAATCTCTTAAGTTTGCAGAAAGTATAGAAGACTGATTGTTTGGAGTACTTGACTTCTCGTCTTCGGAATTTATAAATATAATTAGAGGAAAGATATTCATTCTCGCTTTAGTCTCCACGAATACGCAGAGTTCGACGGCTCCGGTGCTATAGGTCGTGCGAAAGTTTGCCAATCGAAGAGAATAAAGCGGTGGTAACATTTAAATGAAATTCTCGATATTTGACTTGTAAGCCCTGTCTCGATACGAAGCCGGATTTCGAAGCGCAACTTTTGTGAACGATGGAATTACAAATACCGTACAGAATCGTAGACAGTTTCCAGTCGAGGCGAATTCGGTTGCTAAGTTCGATTCGCGGAATGAAAGCTCGACATTGCGGGACGTCAATTGAACGCGTCTGTCACGACCGCAGGAGAGAAATAATAGTCGTCGAACGTGGCGATTCGTTGTTGTAACGAGGTTCCGCCCGCGGAATGAAACCGATCCGCGACACATAAATCGCGTTCCGTGTATTTTTACTGTCGACAGGTTTGAAAGTGGCCGGCAAATTGCCGACCGAATTGATCTATTGCCGGCTCAGTTGACTCATTTGTAAAACAATTTCAGACAGACGCCCGATCGTCCATTACCGGCTCAGTTATTGCCGGAATTCGGATGCGGCGTCTGCAAACACTAGCCGCCGCTATGATTTAACCATGCGATCGTGGTCGTTTTATGAGATAGGCATTCAATCGATGGAAATCGATTATGTAGAATCATAAATGAGTTGCGCAAAGTGAAATCTACGAAGTATCACGATCGATCTATGAATACGATTTAATCTGTTAACCCGTCTAATTTAATTGCTAATATTTTCGACATTATAATTTCTTAATTTAGAAATCACAGAAATTTTATATGTCAAATCGTTAGAGTTTTATCCTTTCATTTCTGTTAAGAATAAATTATATGGTATTTATATTTGCATAGATCATAATTGGCCTTATTCATTGTCCTGCTTAATTCCGTGATGGTGGGAAACTCTTGTTCGCATATTTCACGATACGGTTGTAAAAATCGGAGAAAATCATGTATTTTGCAAGAGAACGTAAGACAAATTCTTGAAGAGCTTCGTAAAATACAAGAATGTACAAAAATCATAGGAAATCATGAATTTCCCTAAGAAACATACAAAATTCATCGAAGTAAAAATTGAATTTGGTTGTCTATTCTTTTGCTCCACTCCTTTCATATCGTTCCACGTATTCTACAAACTATAAATTACATATACACGATTCTTCGATCTCATCTAAAAAGTATAAAATGGTTTTCGTGTTTGAGGAAGATATGTTACATAAAAAAAAAATTATTCACAATAAACGGAAGGTATCTTTTGCTACAAGCAAAAAGCAAAGTCCATGTAACAGGTACATCTGCTTTCGCAGTCGCTTATATACACAAAAAACACGACTTTGCATAATAAACAACGGGGAAATATCATGCAGACATACGATACGTAAAGTATTAAGTCCCGCACAAGCATCCGGTCGGATGTTAAGCCAATATGTAACCGGAAGCTCTGTTTGTCGAGCGGTTTAAACGGAAAGGCGCTTTTGCTCTGGTGCAAAACGAACATAAGAAGAATTAAACGAAACGTTCTACAAAGGAACACGAGAAAGTACGTACTTAGCGTATATAAAGAAGTTTTTCTCAAGTGAGACCATATTACTGCTTAAAAGTTTCTGAACCTCTAACGTTCATTATTAATCTGAACACTGTTAAAATTCACATACAATTTCTACAGATCGATCAAAGTGTACAAACACTTATGAACGGTAGTGTCGAACACATATTTTTCTTAAATAATTAAAATTTTCTAATAATATAAAGAACATCAAAAATTATACACGTTATAATTAAAATGCAGAAGTAAAATTATACGAACCAAAGAAATAGTTCAACGCATACTGACGCGAGTTTAAGTAGAATGAGCATCGAACCGTGTTATGTCAGACGCGTTCCACTGTAAATAGGTAAATACTTGCTTGTAGATTCAACTAATTGTACCAAAGAAAATGTTATTTCTATTTTTCATTATGTAGTATCGGGAATAAATATTATTGATGATTTATTTACAATAAATGGATTGCACAGATGTTGATTAAACAGAAGAACGATGGTTGTTTAACGTGAACTAATCACAATAACGCACTATAATTTAGACAACTCAATAGATAATTTGCAAGTCTCGTCACGGACCCAACGCTCGCTCTCTCTCTCTCTCTCTCTCTCTCTCTCTCTCTCTCTCACTCTCACGCGGACCATACTCTCTCGACAACGCTAGCAACACTATCCCGACAACGCAACTCGCACTCTCTGACTTCTCGATTCACACTCTCTGGCTTCTCCACTGACACTGACTGTTCTAGCATCCCTTTACCTTTTCTTAAGCCCACAACGCACGTGTTCCACAACAGGATCACGCAAGCCTTTTGTACGAAACTATTCAATCGAAGGACGGACGACACATTGATGGGCCGAACGTCGCCTCGGCTGTCGCGACATTGTTTATAGTTCACTCGATATCTCTTAGGCCTTTTATCCACTACAATCACAATACTACGATTATTTACACACGGTGGCGTATTATTAACATATTATTACTCTATGAAACTATATTGACGACTATATTTTTTTGAAATAAAAATTATCACGTACGGGCAAAAATTCTTTTGAGTTGTTTTGTCATAATTAAAGTAGAAATTGTTTACGCAAACATTAAGACTATAAAATAAAATATTCTAGCCTCGTGACAACAATGATATTCAGCCTTCGTTCGGCGAGGATTAAGCAACTATTGTAAATCAACTTTTATCAGAAGACGTGTCATTAATTCGAATTATACGCGCCTTTTTATGGCCTGTAAAATCGAGTCGTGTGACGAGAAATTAGCGTATCCGCCATTTTGCTCCGCTGTAAAATTTCACCCATTTCCTCTTTTTTTTCGCGGATGCAATGAAATTCTTTTCGTCGATACGACCTTTGTTACATTTGACGTTTGTCGGTTGAACGAACAGAAAGAGCTTCTGCAACGAGCAAAGACAATTTATAAGTCAATTTCGCGATAAAAAATAATAAAATGGTTTGGAATAACGTATGTTCTAACGTTGACTTCGAGTTTCCGAATTATAGCGGGTTTTACGTTTTGTCAAAGTGATTAAGTATTATTAGGGATTGGATTAATTTAGATGTAGGTTCAGAACTTAATCGTCCGTGAAAATACAATTACATTTGCTTTAATTCAATACACATATCCTATATCGACCGTAATGAGATCGTAATCTATACTCTACGTTGTAATACAAGAGGATGTCGTGGTCTATGTAGAAATCAGTTAATTGTTTACCAGAGCACAGTTTAAACATTTGGAGGTAGAATAGCATAGAACTCTGATTAAAAATATCAAATTTGAGCAACCAATTTGAAGTGTACCTGAAATTGCTCCATATGAAATTAAATAATCATGTACATCCTCCATTCTAAATTCCTTACATTCTCTACTTGAAACATTTTTCTTGGCTCTTCTCGCAATTAAAATTTAATATTAAGAATACTTCACATGCTTCCTTCCTTTCGTAGGTAGACTTCACGCTATGTCTGCTATGAAAAGATCGTATGTTAAAGGTATTAATACTTTCATTAGCTGCAATTCATTTCGCATAAGACATATTCAACCTGAAATCACAGAATTTCTCATATTTCAATCTCTTACAGGGCCACTCCATGAATGTCAGGGACTGACGTAACGCACTTGCATTGAACAACCTCTTTTCATTTGATCATTCACATTTACAGATACAGAGAATGATAGAAATGGCGGAAAAAGTTTGGAAGAAATTTTAAAGATTTCCTTTATACAATATCATTGGCTATATTTTATAAATTGCGATATTGGTTTATATATTCTTCGCTTTTTGATTGTACTATGTATATATTTAAATATGTATGAAGAGTTCCGTGTTTTTTTTTCCTAGTTAAGCTTGGCTAGGATACTCTATGAATATAAATATAAAAAACGTTACATAAATATAGACCACTCGAAGCATGTGCAGGTAACGTCGATTAAAAGGTACATCAGGCAAAAATATTGATAGGTACAGTGAGAGGATGATACGAGGAGTTAATAAAAAATCGAAAATACTGGATATATTATCCGATCAAATATCACGTACGAAATTTTACTTAGTTCTTTTTCATATGCTCTAACAAAAATGTATTATTTACCTCTTACTATTCTTTTCTCATTGCGCTAGAACGATTACGCAATTACAAATATTACACGAAAAAAAAGAAATTGTTAAAATTTTATTGGTCGTACAAAAAATCAATCGTAAAACGATAATCGTGAAACTTCTCCATTCTTAATATTACCACGCCATATTCCGTTCAATATGACATACGTCTAAAAATTACGTAAAATTTCATCGCTACATTTCCGCGTTTGAAATCACTGGAACAATGACCGACATAAAAAGGAACAGCGCAATGCGCACCCGTTACCTGGGACACTTAACGAGGGGCGTAGAATCGATGGTGGATTCCTGTTTAACGTAGACTCTCGTCAATGCAGAAGGATGACAAACGTTCTTTGCCGCCCGCTCGATATTACCCCAGGGGGAAAATTGCTTCGGAGGAATTCAAAGTGACGACAAATCGTTGTGTCGTCGATGGGGCGCTTTCAACTGTCACAGAAGTGTGGTTTTTCTAGCGGAAACTCGGTGTCGAATTCTATCGATTTAATTCAGTCCCGAAGGGTCTTCGGAAGTGTCGTCTCTTCGCTCGGTCAGGCGAATCGCGTTTGCATCGAGATTCGCTTTAATCCCTTTCTGTTTCGCCTGATAATCAGGAACGTTAAAAATTCAAAGTGGTAAGAGGAGAACCGTTCCATTGGAAGATTAGAAGCAGACATCAAAAAGAAGAAAATGTGAGACAATGTGTCGTATTCTTTATCAAGGAAGACTGACGATTTGTATCGGTATTGAAGGAACTTTTATTTCGCGCATAAATTTTATTTCATACACGAACTTCATTTTTATAAAAATGTACGATTCCACGCCGACTCGATTATTCCTGTATACGTCGGTATCTAGGATCTTATTCAAATTAGGACATATCGTGATCCGGATGATAAGAATATAATCGTAACAAGGGTTTATCTACTCGTGTGCTCTTCACAGTACGTCAAAATATTATATCCTCTCCTTAACATTAATAAGTTGGAGAACATACGCCGACGTAGAGAGACGTAGTGAGTCGCTCTAAATGCTAACCAGCCCCGAAGATGTTCAAACCGGCGTTTGCATGATCCACGGAGCGATGTTCATTCTTAGTCGATACACGCGTACTTGGCACGTAAGCGCATGCATTAAATGCGTTTCCAGTGTATGTCGAATCAAAATCAAATCGAGTTTGGAACGTGGTCGGATAGCTGCGGAGCCAAGGAGACAGGGTAGATCCCCGACCGAGACGACGTCGGTCCCCTAACTCACCTCGAAGTTTCTCAACTGTAATTCCGACTCGATAGTTGCCACGGTATTACGGAACTGCGCGCACCACCCTAACTCCATTAATCATTACGGCTTTGAGATCGGCACGGGATCGTTTTTGAGAGGAGGACTCCAGAACGAACAGTCGCCACGACTCGAATCCTAATCTATCTTGGATGGTATACTTACGGCCGACGTCGATCTTACTTCTGCGTAGAAATAGAGGCCGGCTGTTTGAGTTACGACCACGTCGTAAGATTCCCCTTCCGCTAGACTTTAGGCACGAAGGCAAGAAGGCGATGGGGAATCAGGTTGATCGGCCCCGCGCTAATGTCGATGGCGGTATTTAAAGTTTTATCGGCATCCAATCTTGACGAATACGATTGCCCCTTGTTGGTTGCGCTGGGATCTGCGAGAATAATCGAACGGTGGAAATTCTATTTATCGTCGAGTAGATTTAATTCTGGTTGATTTCAGAAGATAGAAAATCTGTAAACCGTTAGGTTCCTGGGATTCTTAAGGAGTTAAAAATTAGAATTAAAGTTAGAATTACAGAATTGGAAATCGTAAGTTTCTGCAATATTTAATGTTATAAGACGCGATAAGCGGATTTTCATTTTTCGGATGATTAAATGGATGAATTTTAATTCGACGTAGTGGAAAATAAACACAAGCCGTACGGCTTTGAAACGTAGTTGACACATCGATCAAGCTTTATAGAAGCCAAAGATACACGTAATCAATGATACGAGAAAAACGAAATGTAGAAAGAATTTTGGTAATATGGGATTCATTGACAAATATATTGATAATATAGAAACGATATTCAATTTGACAAAACTTTATTATCCAGCCAAAAGTAAAAGTTACTTAAACTTCCTTTACGCTTTCCCAATTTCTGTCATATCCAATCTATCAATCCTCCAGTCTCATTTTCCTTTAACAGTTAAATTCCAATGAATACAGGACGGATTCTCAACACGGAAAGGGATATCACTGTGAGTAGGATTCTACGCCTCTCCTCGAGTATCGAAGAACATACCCAGCGTGACATTTGTCGAGGAGCTTCCGTACTTGGACACGCCAAGCGAACCAGCTTAATCTGCATAATTCTAACTACCTGTGTAGCGGCTTGTCGTGTATTTCGAGGAATACGCGCGTCTAGCGCCCATAATTCCACTAATATCGGGAATTGTTCGGCGAATTGAAATAGTTCGTCGAGAGATCGCCATCCTCTTGCACTGCCAGTCGTGGCCATGCGTGCAGACGTCGTCGTCGTAGTTACGTCTAGAGTGAAATTCTCCCTTGAAATTGTTTCAAGCAGAATCGTTGTTGCCGATGACAAAGGCGTCGTCGAATTAAGGCACCTCCGAATGGAATTCCCACGCATTAACACGCGTTCGAGTTGAATACGCCGTCATTACTCGCGAAATGGTTTTATCGAAGTTAATGTTTCTTTGCCGGATGCTGTTCGCTTTGTTGAACGATTTTACCGATGACGCACGGTGCTTCGTAATTGACGTTGATGGGCGCATGAATGAGAATTGATGATGTAACTGTGATTTTATTTTGAGAATAAATTTAGAGTTTAAGAGATAATTTGACTGTATTGTAGACATTATACTTCATGTTACGAACAGCTAAATTTATATAGCATTCGTGTCCTGTGCTAAACTCGATCGAGACACAACTAATTGTCCTGAATCTGTAACTGTAGTTGACTTTAATGTGTTCAGAGATAAATGTGAATTGCAAAACTAACATCTGCTAAATGCTTCCTACTAAGATGCCCGTGACAGGTGAAAATTTTCTCTGTAACAAGAAGCATTAGATTTACTAAACTATTAACCGTCAGCTTCCAAAGTTATACATTGCGCCCCTATAAGATTCACTACCTAAGTTTCAATATTATGAACTCAATTATTTAATGAGATCGATCGTTATATATCTTTTATAAAATTCACAAATACTTTAGTATTTAAAAATAGCTGAAAATCTATTGTTAAAATAACAAATTGAACTAGAAAGAATTTGTACTCGTTTAAATCTCGAATACGTATGCTATATGGTGAATCCATTTGATCCTTAAATATAAATGACCCAACGACCTTTGTCCATATCAAATCAATAATAAATTACATACAATATAAAAATTACCATATATTACAACAAAAATCAAGTGCTGTAAATAATTAGTTTCAAAGAATGATTTATTTCAAATATCCAAACTGTTCCATGTACGTCCCATATGTGTAATTTCCGCATGAACATCAATTCGGGCTAAACATCGCCGGCTATCTAGCAACAGTAGCATAACTCATCAACGATGAGAACGTACATAACAGCCTAACCTTCGACCAAGTTAACTTGACTATCGCTACAAATTGAACAAGCATTATGACCAACCAATTGGAGAAGTTGAAGCCGGCGTTTGCTTTGGAAAGTCATATCGTTGTCGCTTGCGAGCCAATGTGTTGCGAAGCAGTCTCGGTAATTAGAGCTCTGTTGCTGGCAACGTGCATGTCTATCTACCAGATGAACCTAACTCAGCGTGCAAGGATCCATTAACACGTATATTCTCGCCAAGGAACGTACGGTCTGGCTAATATATACGACAGAACACGTGCGTCCATACGGAAGCTGGCAGCGAATCGCACACAGCAAAACGAAGCTACTGAACCGGCTGTATTCTACGAACGCTACTAGCAACAATTAGGCGAGCCCTTTGCCATCGCACCGGGACGCATACCTGCGTCAGTTCACGAAATACATGTGTTGCTCGTGCAATTGTGACGTGTATATATCTGCCGACCTGGTGACTATGCTCTGTCCCGGCTTATGTTACGACGGTATGCGACGTATGTTGCGCGTCGGCCGACCACCGTAAATCGCGTTATTTACGCGCTCTGTTATTAGTGTCTTCGCACAGATTTCCTCTCACTATGCTACCTCTTGACTTGCAATAGTGGATAAAATAGCTTAACATTGAATTCATAAGATTTCGATGGAATCGATAGAGTAATTTTTGTATAAGTTTTTGGAAAGATAAAATCTCATATAATAATAATAGCAGTAATAATGGCAACACCCACGCATGTGTCAGTGAAATGACGAACAAAGGAAAACATTACAATTGCCACCGGCACACTTGTCCGCGAAAATAAATAGAAACACGACTGTCGCTTCATGGAAAAACTTTAAATACTTGAAATGTTAAAAAATCTAGCTTGCACGTTGTCGATTTTCTTTTTGACTCGTGCGTACGCAACATGACATCTTTCTTCAACCCGCTGACCCAGAAACATTCTTGTCACGTATCTACACGTATGATTTTGCTTTTCACGTATTTGAATCGACGCGCCGCGGCTTATGATCCTCGAGTGGAGTAGTAAAAAACGGAAACTGAAATGGAACGCAACGTATCCACAGCGACAGTTGCAAAGCTGTAGATCAGTGGATCACATTAAAAAAGAAACTTGAGACGCTACGTCTCTAAATGAAAGCGAGACTCTAAGCTGGTACCTTTCATTCACTGTCTTATTGTCAGTTTTCACAACTGGTGTCTACCTATCGTCTCGAATCTCGGAGATCACAGCGAATATCGTTTCAATATTTTATTCCGCAATTACAATGAGTTGGAAATTTCGCACACGTAAATAATCCACGAGTCCGGCTCTAAATCTATTCAACTGTGAATTTCTTTCAATTTATAGATGCTCTGTAACAGAATAACTAAATAGTCGTAATGGGCTGGAGATCCCATGAACTATTTCTCACATCTAGCTAAACACGGAATTCATAATCCTAAGGGTGGATGATGGCCAGTCTTACAGTTTGATACTGATAAAATAGGTGCACCGTCTGGCTTACAATTGTCCAGAACAGGTTGTATAACTTCAGGGGCATGATGTCCGAGACCTGAGGATCTCAACTTACGAGCAGCGATTCAATAGCATTTCCAAGTTCGAGCTACCAACGCGTAAACTTCGCTTACATAAAGTATTCATTTTAAACTTCATCGTCGCTTACACGGTACGTTAAATCTCCCTTTTCGAGACGATTTACCTCTGCTGCGACCAAGGAAAAATCCGATCCCCCTTATCCACACAATTTCACGCGCAATTAATATTTATGTCGCGACTCGATTCTTCCCTCGTAATTCAGCGATCTTTTGCGCGTTGTCGCGCTTCAGTCGATCAAGATCCAACATGGAGAACCATGAAAACAGCAGTAGCTTAGCTCTAGGCAATTACTGTTAATAAGAACGCGTAATAAAATATGTCTGTAAACATTTGAATATCTTGTACAATCACATATGATATACCAAATATTTCTAAATTGAAATAAAAATAATCTAAATTAGAAAACGTATTAATAGTAATCACTGTATATGTAGTATCGTGGACAAAAGGCCTAAAAGAAAGAAGAAAGAGATTGTATAATACATTGCTGCAGACAGATCGTCGTATAGGACCGGCGAAATGCATACAATGTAGGGACCAGCGTATATATGTTCTTCGTGTATATGGAGTGCATGAATAAAATCATAAAGTAACTGCGTGTAATTGGGTAATTTAGAGTTGATCAAATTAAATAGAAATAAGTGAAAATTCATTATCCATGTTATCACGGTAAATTGAAACAGAAATTCCAGAACGGAACGGTGGCGTTTGAAACGAGGAAAATAACAGATACTTTAAACTAAATTAAGAAAACGAATAATGTTAGATCCAGTTAAATTTAGATAATAAAATAATGCGCGGTAAACTAAACGATAAATTAAATGGAGGCAACCGTCTGTTAGTAATAAACTAATTCTATTGTTCTCGTAGACTAAATTCTTACAGTGCGTCCTATATCGAAACCAAAAGTAAAATACATTGAACCCTTTACCAGGTACTACGGTTTTTATCCCAAGCAATTTCATAGATTTTCTTTACCTTTTTTTCTTCTTTTTGTAGAGTTAACCGATTTGACAAATGGCGGCTCAAATGGATTTCACATAAACAAAGTTCTACTGTAGTTTACATGTAAACTGGTAGCGAGTAACACTCGAAACGAGGTCTACATTGGATGGCAAAATGGTCACTTTCGTGTAAACACGCATATCGTTCGTTTTCACTCCGTTAAGTGGAGAGTACTTTTCAAATACATTAGAATGTCAATGACATTAGGATACCGTAAATGACTGACGGCTGTAAAATCGTTTAAACGTATCGCGTTCACAATAATCCGTAGAGATCCGGCTAAACTTAGTATCCGCTTCAATTCGGCTCTGCTGGGCTTCCATTATAATTATCAACAAGGTACAGCGCTTATTATATTTGTCCCTGGCGTTCCTGGCGGTACACTGCATCCCGCTTACGAGTATAATATAATTCAGGATGCGGACCTTGCTGAAAATTCGTCGAGCCCCACTCGTTGATGTCCCGTGTAGGTTAAACACCCTGACAGAATGATCGCAGGTTCGTTGAAATTCAACCATGTCAGATACTACGCATTCTATATCACTATACCCGTGTTTTACCCATTAATTCATATTATTGATGAAATGTTACAAATCAAAAGTTATACACTATTAATACTAATTAGCACTCATCTAGCACAACGTTAACAACATCATAAAACAAACGAAATTTTACAAGTGGATATTATAAATTGTACATGCCGTTTATTTATCGTGTTTGACATAAAATTATGAAATTGTAAGAGAGAAATTTATAACGTCTGATTCGTAATTTATACGTTCGTTAGTATTATTAATTGATATATCTAAATATCGATAAAAGTATCTAAACATTATCATCGTTATTTTCTACGGATCGAAATTATTGTCCTGACAGTTATATCACTGAACGACAAATTTTTCTCTCAAATTGCCATTCGCAATAGTGGATATATCTGTAAAAGATAGCATTCACGTGTCCGAGCATTGGTGCGGCGAGAATTCAGAGGCACGATCTTGGCTCTATTATATCGTACAAATGTCCCTTATGTAAAAGACAATACTACCATCACGGTTGTGTTTTATGTCGTTCTAACAGCACCGCGGAGATTATACGAGCTCTAGCTGCAATTTGCAGATCGATAGATTTTAACGCACTTGGCAGACCTCTCGTGAAATTGGAATGTTTCCAGCGGGAACGGTCGAGAAACGTTAGTCCGCTACGTAATTGGTATTCTTGACGTAGAAATTCATTTACGAAGTCAACGAGCGTGAAAGGGACTACGAAAGATATTTTTAATAAAAAAGAATCCTTGTTCCGCGCAACGATAAATTTCCCCTTTTCCCCTTCCCCTCTCTGTTTTTATTTAAATTCTGGATATTAATGAATTTAAATTCGAAATATATGCGAACAAGCTCGCGTCCTACGTTAGCCTCTTTCAATAATGGAGCGTTCGGGATTGGCAAAGATAATTCAACAAAATGCACAGAAATTTTCATGCAGAAATCTGCCTGGATCTTGGCGCAATTACGTTATTTGAAAAGTTCGTATTCGAGTGAAATAAGGATCCACTGCAAATTTGCCTACCGCTCGAGGGTCCTGCTTCACTTTCCCGGTTTGCTTTCTCGTAGTTGCGCTCAAAATAATTTTTAGAACGAAGGGAAATAAGGAAAAAGAGAATGGAAGAACTGTCCATGGTTCGCTCTAGGAATCGAATTGTTTCCTTTGTTCCGCTTCTCTCGTAAGACGAAGGCATTGATTGGAAAATTTTTACGTACACAGACCTAAGCATTAGTGTAAAATTAATTGAAATCCTGAGACAATTGTTTACATAAAGTGTTTTGAAACGGTTGTATTATGAATATTTTTTGAATATTTTGTTTAATATCTTTAAGTTTGTTCTTCGATAGTATGATAACACGACGAGGTATTCAGAGTAAACGACTTAAAGAGCAATTGTCTTCATTTTTCTCAGAATTTTCTTCATTTTTGCTAATTGATTAATTTCACTGCACTGCTAACGAGTTAATCTTCGATACGTTCTACTTCATATGCCTGTTAAATTGTCATCTGTCTGCCTTCACATTGAAGAATTTGTAAAAATTAACATTTTCTCTAAATAAGAATAATTTTTTATACAGAAATAATGTAATATCGTGATATTTACGTACATAATATTAAAATTGCAGAGTATGTCCTCGGATATATATTTCTTTCCGTAATTAACTTGTAGCGTGTCAAAGGTCACCGCTTCGTCAATTAGTTATTATAGTATTTGCTACTTACAAACACTTTTTCAATATATCATGTCTCTTGTCAGTTCGCCTATAAAAGGCTTTAAAAATGTCTGATAACAGTGTTTCTAAAACTAACTGAACAACGATATATATAGATGGCTATAATTCATCATCACACGTCAGATTAGATAAACTGAACATTTATGTACAGCTCTTTCGTGACATTTATACATTTGACATCAGTTTAAAGCTCTGTTACACAGAGCTCTGCTACATTTTATTTCCCTTATTGCTTATAAGCAACAACGAAACAGATTTGAAATTTCGGAAATTTCGTCGATACTGTATATTTTCCAAAATTTGTCGTATCCTCGTTGCAGGAAATTTGAAGAATCTATCGAAAGACGAAAAAATGGCAACGGTAATACCGATTAACATTTTTCAACGTATCGAATTTAAAATTAAAACGAACATGTACGTCGTGTCGCTTTAAATAGCTGCATTATCGGCGACCTGTTGAAAATTGCGGAGCCAACCGGCTCGCGTTATCAACGCCCCGATATCCGTAACTTTCCTGAAAATTCGACACGTGTTACAACAACGTGGTGCGCTGGTTTACCTAGGCAACGCCATAAATCTATCCGCCGTCTGCTGACTATAAAGTATCCTTTGCGAAGCAAGCGAGCGCGATCGCGAGATTTTTAACCCCGGCGTATCTTGCCACCATTTTACTCGCTTCCATCGTTCAGTCAGTGATTTATTTTAATTCGTCTCCAAGTTCCAATCCTCTTGTCCCGCGTGTAAATAGTCGAGATAGCTGTGTCCAGTAAGCAAGATTATCCGGTAGAACGTGCAAGTACACACTGGTAGTGCGTTTACAATTGGATGACTAAAGATCTTAGTGATGTAAATCAGTCCAATGGTATTTTTCATGAAACAGCGTCCAACGTTTATTGTTACAGGAAATTCATAATATTTGAGAACGTATTATGAGAGAATTACAATTTCATTAATTACGATATTAAAGAGACGATACTCGTGGAAATTGAAATTCTTCGGACCTTCGCTTACTCTATGATTTTTAGCCCGCCTATTACAAAGTTACGCTTCATACCAAATAAATTCATCATACACTCTCTACACTTTCTGCTATCCAATAAAAGAAAATAAAACAATGAGGATTGAAAAACGATTCGATATAGTAGGAGGATCAGTGCAGCCTATCGTTTATTCACCTTGGATAAAATTCCAAAATACACATTAATTAAGTCAGGAACTGGAAGAAGAGGCTTTAGCAAGTAGCGAAGCTGAATGATATGCTCTCCAACGTTACGGTGAAACACGGTAAGGAAATCCAAAGTGCGGGAACGAAGACTAATGACGAATTTGCTCACCGCTTGAACGGGGGGCAGCCTCCTGGTTTTCCGCGACTTTTCCACTCCAGTCCACTCCCGGACCGCGGAATGCACGGATATAATTACAGTTCATACGGGATTTACCTTTGCCACGCTAATGTAACGGCAAATATTTACGAGACGTCGGGGTTTAGAGAATCTTCCGCGGAAGAAGTAGCAGTCTGTTTACACTTTCCGCCGGCGAAGTGTATTTGTTAAGGCCTATTTATATACCTCCTCATTACACGAGTGTTTTAATGAAAATTCCCCGGACTTCTCTGCAGGCCACAAAACCGCTTCCACGTCTTTCCCCAAGCTTCTCCATACTTTTCTTCATTTTAACTTCTTCCTCCTTTTAATTCCATTTCGTTCGTGTTAGTTCACTGAAAGGATAAAAGAATCGCGATAAAGAAACGAGATCACGACTTTAAAGATGCGCATATTGCGTAAAAGTAGAGATACAAAACGTCGCATGGAGAACATTCGTTACTCCCCCTCCCACATAACACATTTTTCTTCACTCTCGTGTAATGCACTAATGATTACAAGTAGAAATTCATCGGTTGATTGGAAAGTTTGGCGTTCGTTCTTCGTTGAATAGTCGCCGAACGTGCAATCAAGAATCCTTTCACATGGATTGATAGGGGTACCCAATGTTCGTGTTGTATGCAAATCCGCTGTTGATTATTTCAATTCATCGCTGTTGGATTCTGCTTTGGTCGATGACAAATCGAACCTGAAAAGGAACCGGTAATTTATACTAGCTGTCCTTCGAAACGAGAATCGGACCGATCTGTCTACTGTAGCTTCGCCAAAGTTTGCATAGTTCGCTAGTATATCAGAGATGTAGATTATTTGGAAACTAGATAAGACATCTTTACCTAAACCCCTTACAATAGGTGAAACTTTGAAAATGTAAAAATGCGTAGATTGCATATAATGGACGAAAGTATAGGTAGGTTGTATTTTTGTTATGTAGGCGCTTATAATTGAAAGAACTCAATTTTGCAAAGGATTATTATTTTTGCTATGCTATATAGATATAACAGATATATATATTTTTTTTATTTTATTATATATATATTTTTATATTTATTATATTGTATTTTATGTCTTTTTACTTGCCTTTATTAATAAAAATGAAAGTGAACAAATTGTGAGATATTTTAACAATACGTGTCTTAACGTACCTAAAAAACATATCATATTAGATTGTCCGAAAAGTGTCTTTCTTTTACAGGCACGTCTTTTACAACGATGCATCTTTATACAAACATGAAAAATAATTTGTCGAATATTGTAGTCTTTACTTTTATAGAACATAATGGATCATACGTAATTCGATAAAATAATATAAAACGGAAAATGTTATGCATCCATTATTTCCTTATAAAACGAAAGAAACTTTTCGGACGACCTAATATCGTAGAGCTAACGTTTTTGCTATAATATTTTATATTTAAGGAGTGTACACGGACTTCCGTGACTAACTCTATATTATCTTAAGAAATAAGTTCTATAATTCAAAAGGCGTAACAACTTCTGTACTACTTCTAATTCTGATAGCACGTTATCAAGGAAACATTATACAGGCGATCGTGGAGCTATCATGACTCGAGTCGGCCTGTTTATCCATGGAAATTGTAAATTGCACCATTCCGAGGAATACGGCGCAGATTGGCCGAAGAAGATGGTAATGCACCCGGTAAATTTCCATCGTAGAAGATGAACGTGGCTATCTGCACGAGTAGTGGTCCGTGTGCGTTTCCAACTGGACGTTCATTTCAATTTGACGGCATATTCAGCGAGCTTGTGCCGCGCAAATGGATCGTTTCCTTTATAGTATCACGCGACTGATTCCGTAATTTTCAGTCGGTTTAACAGGACCCAGTTTCTAACTGCAAATAGATTCGACCTGTTCGTCCTTGTTTCGACGCATCGTTGCTTTAGGATGGCAGGCCTGATATCTCTTGTACATACTTCGTACAATTTATCAAAGCTGCTAGTATAATTTTAGATGGCGTTTAAATTCGCTATGTCAATAGCTGCGGCAGGTCTGAGAAGTCCTTGAAATTGCAAGTGGATTTATCGATGTTCAAGAACTTTTTAACGATATATATTTCAAAATACCGAAAGTTTTGAATGGATCTGATCCATTGGGCCAGCGGCTGTACCATACACTTCGCAAAACCGTACGAGTCTTGAAATAAAAATCACGAATCTCAAATTAAAAGTGGACAACTTTCTACGTTAAGGTCTACAGGATCGAAATAAAATATTAAAGTATCCGAAACTTTCAAACCGATAACAAAAATCAACTTCTCGGCTAACTAGTTGGTCGGTTCTACCGTGTAACCGTGGATTCAGAGTGAGCGCAAGTGATTTTAAATCAACCGTGCAGCGGTGTATATTTCGCTGGTAATATAACGCTGCAACCTGCCGTGCACTTTATCAAATTCTATAGCGTTATAAGCCACGCGGTACACAGCTATGCGTCCTTGGGGAAATAAACTTCATTCCCCGGGAAAGTTCTGCTTTCGGAGGAGAAGAATCTCGAGTTTTAAATAAATTAAGCCTTCGTTTCCAAGGGCCGTGCGCACGAGCCCGCCAGTC
>NT_176990.1:188720-239007 GCF_000188095.3 Bombus impatiens
CCCGCCAGTCGGTTGTTTCAACCGAGAACAAGAACCTGAGTGAATAATATATGCCGCGTGGCAACCAAAGAGAAAACCCGCCGCATGTTCGTGGATGAAGACGAGGAGAGTAAGGTAGTGGTATCGAACGATCAAAAGAAAGGGCTACAAGCGTTTAAATACGCCTTCGATAAGCATACACAACTCCTTTTCCAGGACTATCTCACCTTTCTCGAACCGTCACGGATCGGACGTTTAGACAAGTTGAGTGACAGGGAGAAAGCTCGATCCATGGGTGGAAACAAGATGGAAAAAGGG
Organism: Bombus impatiens; assembly: GCF_000188095.3. Classification (NCBI taxonomy): domain Eukaryota; kingdom Metazoa; phylum Arthropoda; class Insecta; order Hymenoptera; family Apidae; genus Bombus; species Bombus impatiens. Next base: position 189,018 of record NT_176990.1, read on the forward strand.
CCAACGAAACGGGAGAGAAACGGACAAGAAGCGAGAGCCGAGCCGCGACGAGTGAACGGGCTCGCTGAACTTTCTCAATTAAAAGTTAATTACCTTTCGGCTAAGACCACAGAATTTCAATCGGCAGACGAATAATTGTTCTCCGCGTTTGAACTACTGCCGAAGTAATTAACAGTGTAAACATTTACTTTTGATTCCTGACCCGTTTTTTCCTTTCTCCCTTTTGACGTTTTCCTCTTCCGCTTTTCATTCCTTTCTTTTATTTTATTAAATTCTTCGACTCTTTTTAATTCCTTGCTTTGCGTGGCTGAGCCTTCTCTTCGTCGTTATCCTGGCTCGTTGGTGGGTGGAGAAAGAAACGTAACATCGTTTGACATCGATGTTAATACGACTAGACGGGGATTATACCGCCTGATGGAATTCCAAGGGTTTACTATAGTATCGATATCGGTCGATTTCTGATAGCTATTTCGGTTCAAACTTCCAAGCGATCTCCCACTGTTTCCCTTTGATAATATTCTCCGAGATTAAAAGGGATTGATCGAAGCGAGAGGCAATTATTTCCGATATTTATCTTTCCGCGGTGTAATTATATAGAAAAATCATCGGCGAAAATTATATATATATATTATATCAAGAATAATGCAAAAACGTAAATGAAAATACTGCGGAAAGTGACAGTAAATCGATTTTGTAATTACTTACTTCTGCATAAAAATTCACCTAGTTTCCGTTTATGCAATACCACCACCTAATCGTGTATACTAAAAAAGAAAGGGGGAAAAAATCCAAATATTCAGAGAGAAATCAGCACTCATTGTTACTTCGACCGCGATTAAGGGACATCCAATTAACGAAAAGTTCTACAGAAAATCGCAGCTCGTGATAATCAAAAAATTCCCTAAGAACCCCAAGAAAATACACAGATAATCCAGCAGATCCTTTCCTTCTGATCTTATAAGGTTGACTGTAGTAGAAGGCTCCTTTCGGGAAATGGAAACGCGCTGATGTAATTCAGGGATACGCGATTCTGGCTGCGATCATTTTGACGAGGACGTTTAATTGATAGCCGCGGGATTCTGTACGCCTTAATTATAACGCGATTAATTATGTAATCGTCGGGGAATGCGACGGATTCACGCCGGAATTAGTCTCTCGTGTAAGCTAGCCTCTCTTTTTCTCTCTCTATATCTTTTCTTCTCCCTCTTATTCACCCTCGACCTCTATTCGTTTCGATCCCTTCGTCCGTTCCTTTTCCTTTCTTTCTTTTTTTTTTTCAGACGAAAATGGGTCTCTCGAGAGGAACGACCCCTTTACATTTCTCATCCGACGAGATTTTTCGGCCATGGCCCAGGTTTGTTCCGGGGGATGGCTGGTTGGACATAAAAAAGCTGGGAGATTGCGAAATCACGAGGTGCCACCGGCACGGGCTACGTGGTCTGGATTCGGGAATCGTCTTCTTCTCATATCTGTCTCTCTTTCTACCCTTTTTCTACCTTCCTTGCTGTCACTTGCATCGCGGTTCGATGTTGGGCGAATATTTGCGAAGCTTCGATAAGTGAAATTCTATCTGCGCCGTACGGACGGGCGGACGGTTTAAGAACGCGCCGCGCCGTCTGTAATTTTCTGAGAACCGTGTGTGCGGAATGTGGTATGAGAGCGCGTATCACCGCTGCTTCCGTGAACCCTCGCGATTTCCATCCCTCTTTACGTCGCCAGGATTTAGGATCCCGAAATCCACCGCTGTGTTTCAAAGCGATTCCGTGTTCTGCATCGCTATGTCGTTCTCTGTGAAGGATTCTTGGAACAGTCGAGAACCATCTTGTAAGAGGCAATTGGGTCTACGTAGTATGTGCGATTCTTTTCATCGTGTTTCTTACGCTCTTTTGCTATTACGAATAGACAAACTTGTTCTTTGATTTTAATTTTAATATCGATTGGATCGTTCGATGGTACTGCTACAAAGTAGAAACACCTTGCGCCTCGATGTTACGCTACAAAGGAACAGATTCAAATAACAGAAGAAAGGAGGGAAAGGAAGTAAATTCTTATTTGTGTTTCGATCCAAAAAATCACGTATTCGGCGCAAACAGAATAATTCAGTACTTTTCGGTCTTCAAAAGCATGGAAGGAAGAAAGCGTCGACAATTCAAGTGACAAATGCAAGGAAGTAGCTAGAGAATAAAGAAATAAATGCATAAAAATCTACAGAATTTTTATTTCAGGAGAAATTCTTTTATCCTTTTATTATGTTCGTCATAAAAATAGGTATTCAATGTATATTCTCGAAATTTAGCAACGATTAAATTAATAAAAAAAGAAATAAAAGATTTGTAACACTTATCGTATCTTCTCGTTTCTTATTTTTTCAGTTGTAAGACATTACATATTCGTAAAAAGAAAACGCATAAAGAAAAAGTGTATTCGCGGCGATATTTATTTTTCGTAAGCACTAACGCGAAGAACGATAACAATTATAGGTACAAAGTATAACGAGAATTTTCATCGACCGCGGACGCGATCCGATAGACGTCGTGCTGCTCTAACGAACCGCGTTATTGCCCGCTCCCATAAAAACCAGGATTGTTCCCGTCAAGCGGCGCGAGTTCCGTAAGTCACCATTTCCTGTCAGTTTCTGCCAGCTGTCGAATAGAAGCGGCGAAGAAAGTTCGGATACAGAAAGGTGCTTGAAGCGCCAACAACGGAAAGCTGGGTACACAGACAAAGAAGAAAAGGAGTGCGGACTTGGGACGAGAGAGGGTTGCAGCAATGAAGAAGAACAGAGAGAAGAAGTCGTAGAGGAAGGCGAGAACGAGAGGTTTAAGTAGGATTCTTACGTCAGTCGGATTCCACTTGAAGTAGCAAAGAGAAAAGGTCGAATAGAATCGAGCGGATCGAGGGAACGACAGAAGGGTGGCTCAGATCCGGTGGGCGGTTAGAGGAAGAGCAAACAAATCGACGTGCAAGTACGTTTCTTGATTTCATCCCCGGTTCTTCTCATTCTTGCCCGTCACTACGTCCTTCTTGTCCGGACCGACCTTAAGTCGGATCCATAATGCATTCTTATTACAAATTTTTTCTAAGGAAGTCGCCATGAAAGTCCTGGTTGGGTTCTTACATAACGCGAGTGCTCGTTAACGTTGGCGATAATATCGACAGGATCGTTTCTTGACTATGATGGAATTTTTCTTTTCGAATGCTGAAAAGTATTTATTCGATGTTGGCGTTTAACGCTAACCTTAGCGGGCCCGGTCAAACGAACGGTCTCAAAATTTAATTAAAAATTGTACATTTATCGTTATTTCTTTTGTTCGTCTAAGATTATATATGTTCTTATATTATCTGATTAATCAATTTCTCAATTTTTCTTAATATAAGAATTTACATAAAATTAGACGAACGAAAGAAATAACAATAAATGTACAATTTTAAAGTAAATTCTGAAACCGGCCTGATAAGAATAGTGTTAAGCGATGTTAAGTTGATGTTTGTGAATTTAAGGACCGAAAGTGACTCTCAGACATTTAGAATCAGGAACGTTATCGATGATATGCAGACGTTTATAAGACACTGATTAGTTGTTCATTTTAAAGATAATATATGTCGAAATCAATTGTTTGAAACAAATATCTATCTCTAACAATAAGATACATTTCCCACTAAATTTATCCGAATCGCTCGCTTTCGTAATCACCGTGAACTATAACGGAACATATAAACAATATCAACTTCGATAATTGTATTAATAAATACAATAACAGCTATGTCAAGAAAGATTAGTAAAAATCCATCAATAAAGATTAAAGATACAAAAAATTCAGGGATTAAGCTGGAAGCGTTCTCTAAGATATTTTTTCTTTTTCGTCCTGTTTTAAATTAAACTTTAAACTGACGGGTGCCGACGCTGCTTTGACTTTCTCGTAAATTGTTGAGCTTCGAATAAAGCTACACTTCCAAAAATGTGACTGTTTCCCAGGCACGATGGTTGTTTCCAAATTACACGTCGACGGAATTAAACGCGAGGGTGATGTGTGCACGTGTGTTTCCGATTTGTCAGCGTCTCAAACATGCCAGCATCCTGGTCCACGCGCGTGTATCGTGAAATTCACCTTTCACCTCCCGTCTGGAAATTTTACGACCTGCCGAAGCGCGAACGCTCCAAAAGGAAAGTTTAATTTTCCAACAATCTGCAGCTTGTTCGATAAAAAGAAGAGCACCTTTGAAAATCTCGCAGTGTTCTTTTTTCAATTACGAATTCGTCAATCATCAAGTCAATTCAGTTTGATATGCGGTATCTGCTTTATGAAAAACCAGCCGCTGTTTCTGCACTTTCGATACTAATAGGATTTAATTGGTCGAGTCCATCGGTCGGAGGTTGCTAGATCGATAAGGAGAAGTTGATTTACAAATGGAAAAAGGTGTTTGTCATAGGATGTTGTCAAAATACAATATGATCACCAAATGGGAATAAGAAGAACTATCTCCAGTTTCTAGTCGTATTTTACTATATTCGATAATTCATGATAATTAATTTCTTAATTCGACAATTATCTATCTTTCTTTATACGATGCTTATTTATTTATACTATTATTATCCAATAATAAAATATCCAAACTGAGATTTTTTAAGTGTATTTCTTAAGTAATGTTGTAAATAAAAGTAATAAAGGATAACTATAAAACGTTACGTTCTTCGTGAGCCCCCTGTATTGTTTTCAACAAATACAGATCACGATATGCCTTTTTAGAACACGTACAAGGATACACGTTTAATCGACACAGGTTTCTCGTTAACGATCGTAGACTGAAATATCGTCGATATTCCACGATCGACGTAGGAGCAACCAGTACTCGAGATTGGCCATAGAAAAATGCCAACGACGCTATGAAAACGGAGAATGGAAATAATAAAAGATAAAGAGGCCAGGGAAACGGAAATCTAGTGGGACTTCTCGTCGGTGTTCTATACTCTGGCAATTATTCTCTGGCGGTCGGTGAAAATGAACAGAAAAGGTAAAATAAGGCAGGTAGTGGGTGGTGGGGTGCAAGGACGAGGGCCTATAGGAGAATTTGAAGAGAAACGCCCACTCCCAAAGGGCTAGCTGGTGAATTGGCGTGGCGGCGCAGTTCTCGGTGAGCACTTTTGTTAATTAAATGCCGTTGTTCGGTTCAGACCGGCTCTTTTAATCGAGTTATCGTTTAAACAGCACTCAGTCGGTAAAGGGGTCCCTCAAGTGGGTCGTGTTTAAAAAGCAGCTCCTGCATAAACATATCAAGCGACTGCAGTCTACTCTTAATTAAAGCCAATTTCTTTTGCTATGTCGAAACATCGTCAATCGTTGTTTCCCGTTCGAAAATACTATGTAGTTGTATGTTAGGGGTGTCGCAACAAACCAGCTGTTGTACACATTTAAGCGTGTGAATACGACTATCGTAAATAGACGATAAAACGGATCTTTCGTAGAACGTGGCTATCGTCAATAAGCCACGACATGTGTTGTACTGATAATGATACTGTATTTAGCTTTGCTATATTGTATCGCATTTGTACATTGTATTGTACTTTTCTTTTCCTTTTTTTTTTATATTTAGAGGGAACGATTAACCATGGAGTACGAAAAAATGCTACTTGCTTCTACAATGTTGATCTCGGCTCTTGAAACAACTATCGCGAATTTTTATTCCAGATGACTTCTAGACGAGTTACGAGGACAACAAATCGGAGATTTTTTGCGGTTGGGAAAGTTATTAAAAATGTAGGAAGTTCAAAACAGTACAGTGTATTTGAATATAGTCGTGGACGCTTTCCATATTATTTCTATAAGTACGTGTTAACGATAGTATTTGTCGATTCCTTGACATTTTGATCGATTTAGTGTAGCTTGTATAAGAAAAAGTGGATGTTTGACGAATAGAATATCCAGTTTTCGATTATGCTGTCTCTTTTTTAGGAGAAACTATTCGTTTAGGCAAAATGTTGCCACGAGAATATACTTAAATAGGGTAGAAAATATTGTAAATGGAATTACACATACCCATAGGAAATATAAACCAGTTGTGCGAGTTGCTAGAAATTAACATTCGATCTGATATTTCGTACACTACTACGAATAACTTCCTTATTTCTTTAATCCACGTTTTACGTTTCAAGCATCCAAGCTTCGTATTTTCCTTTTCTTCCTCGATATCGAGATCCCGGCTTTCGCTTACAGGTTTTCAGTCGACTCCTGTAGATTACAAATATAAAAACCTCGATGCACTCTTGATTAGCCAGGTGTTGCTCGACAAAGAGCTGTAAGGCTGTTCTCAGCCGATTGCTCTGCTCGATCCAGTCTCGGGTCTCTCACGTTGAAAGCATCTTCCGCCCTCTCTTTTCCCTTCCTCTCACCTACAATTACTTTTTCACGAACGATAACGTCGCACAATCTCGCCCGACACTTTTTCATGCGGGATTCGAGCGCCCAGGGAAATATGATGATACTTAGACAACGGCGAGGTAAATCTCATCGAAGCAACAAGAATTTTACGAACAATGGAGAAACTGGTTATCCTTCTTCAACCAGGAACAGGAGAAAAACGAGTTTCGATTCGAAGCGCTAGCAATTTAACAATTCGCTCCATTGATTGGAATTTAGTCGATGGTAACTGTGGTATGCGAAGAATTTTAAGAAAATAGCAAAAAGTTTAGCTAAAAGGACGAAGAAATTTATTAAACATTCGCAGTTTAATTACGAGATCAAAAAAAAAAAAAAAAGAAAGGAAAAAAAGAGAATATTAAACTATTCCGCTTCATTAAAGAACGTAGAATATAAATGTTCCATATAATCCAGTTACGATCGTGTTCGTGTTTTCCGATAGAGACTGGAAAACTTGTTAATCAGTGGCAAAGTTTTCCTTAGAGTTCGGAGCGAGGAAAAAAGCTACAGGCAAGATCAAGCGGTGGAAACTTTGTATTCTCGATTGCAGCAGCCACCACGTGGAATTTTAATTAATAATAACGAGCTGTTCGCGTGCCTCTAGGCCACGTTTCTCTTCTAACTATCCCACCAAGTATTTCGGGAGAGAGAGAGAGAGAGAGAGAGAGAGAGAGAGAGAGAGAGAGAGAGAGAGAGAGAGAGAGAGAGAGAGAGAGAGAGAGAGAGAGAGAGAGAGGCGGGATCGGTGAATCGCGTACTTCGCGTTTGGAATTTAGTTGCGCGACGATTCATTGTGTTTGCTCGCAACACGTCGCGTTATTTATGGGCCAAAAATGACCCTGCGAAAATTGTGCATGTGCGACGCGAAATTAACGTTTATGTATGGGAAATGGGTGGAAGAAATATTGGTTTTTCATGGAAAATGTATTAAATGGATTTATGATAGTTCCTTTGTAATTTGTGAATCGGTTTAGCGTTCTTTTTTAAGGATTATAGAGTGTCCCATATTATTTTTCCAATCAGATTTTGTTAATATACTCTACAAGTATAAATAATAGAAAAATGTTCTATAAATGTTGGATCCAATCCTATTTCAATACTTCTTCAAAAATATATAGATAAATACTTGTCTTTGCCTCTGTATTATAGAATTGAAATTATTTTTTCTTCAAATATACATTATACATACTGTTCCAATATTCATTATTGCGGAAGTATCATTTCATATGTATTACAATAATATTAATTTAGAATTATGTAAACGTTATTAGTTAGAAAAGCAAACTATCACTATTTATATGCTTATCGGTGTATATACTTTGAATTTCCTTGATGCAAGTTTCATACTTTAATTCCAATGTTGAGCTGGCAAGACTTTCTTCACCGGTATACATATGTATATATGTACAATCAACTTATGATAATGCACCGAATCGGTATAACCAGACCCCAAATTATTTCATCAAATTAATCAATTGTACCTTAATTAATCGTCGTAATTACATCCAGTGCTCGTTCGAATTACCGAACATGAACGTTCCATCACACACGTTCATGAACGTTCGACAGAATTTCCATTTGCAAAGAAAAACAGGATGACAACGCTTCTAACTCGTTGAACACTGTGCTCGTCTTCGCGTAACTAACACCGAAACATTTTGGAAGATAGTAACCGATGTGCTTCTATACAGTCTCCTAGACCAATGTCGCCCCACGTGCGAACTGGGTCAGCACCGACACCTTGAAAGCATTTAAACTTGCTCCTAACAAGGTCTTCCGGGATCTCTCACGCTCCTGTCTCTCTGTTCCTACGTGCACCGTCTATACTTGATTCGAGAAACTTCGACCAAGGTGGATACCGGATACCCGACAACGGAACGATGTTTCGAACTGATTGCAAACTAATATCCCGTTCGATTCTACGAGGGCGTGCGCTACATTGATACGAGGTAACGGAGCTGGCGCTATCTAATTTTAACGGCAGCACGCCTGGTCATGCTGAAATATCGAGCTGGAGAAATGTACTTGCTCTCTCTCTCTCTCTCTCCCTCTCTCTCTCTCTCTCTCTCTCTTGTTGTCAATTTTCCTCCTGTTCAAAACTCCTTGGTATGCTTCAGACAATGGTATGATTTTCGTTTGAGCTACGTATTTTTGAGCAGTGTTGAGTAGATTTTAAAAGAAAAGACAAATTCTTCGATTAAGAGTGGATATACAAAGAAGATTCAAGGCGGAAAATTAATGTAAAACGCAAGCTTATTAACGATGATTTTGTAGCCGCGTCATTCGCTTCGTTATTTACAGTGACGTACTTGATTTATGGTATACGAGCTGCATGCTCGTAACGATGGCCTTTGAATGAAAAAGAAACCGAAAACAACGCAGAAGCTCTTTATTCGAGTTTCTAAACGTGGCAAGGGATCAAGAAATGATCGTGTTTCAAAATTCTCCGGTGATATTCACTGCCTGTCTTCAAAACAAGATGAAAAATGGAGGCACAAGGTCTTTCAAATATATAAATCCCCTTGTATGTAATGAACATTTTAATAAAAATATTTTCTTTCGTAAATATCATATGATTATACGTAAAAATTCGCAAACTTATTAATTCTTAATATAATCTAACTTTATCGCTCGAGGTCTATGTTCGAAATCGTATCGTTTGTGACAAAAACTATTCTGATTAATCCACCGATAGTGAGAATAATGAAAATCGTCATATATAACCATCTCAATTCACCTATGACCACCAACGATCTACCGAAAATATTCATTCGCCAGTTTTACCTTCCCGCTATCCTCACCTTTCGCGTAATTTAACCAACCCCATTCTTACACGTCGTGGAAAGTTGGCGGTGGCACTCGAAGAGCTCGTAAAATCAGCGGCCATGGCTCGCGCCGCTGTTCAACCAGGCTTCTCTCGTTCGACCACTCGAAGTGAACAATTTCGACGGCTGCGGGCGGACCGCATTCATCGAAAGAAGAACGAAACTCCGTTAAACTCTGGCGAATCAACCGCTCTTAAAGTTTGCTCCGGCTTCCGGTCCGCCGCGAGATCGCCGTAGAATTACCGTTGGTCATGCCACCGATATTTCTCGCTGGAGAATTTTTCCTCGGGGCTGAAATTGAAGCGAACGAGCACCAGCCAACTGGTACAGAGGCTATTCGTCCGTTGATAATCGGTATTTATCGGTCTGCGCCGGACCGAACATTGTTGCGCCGCGATACCTGTTCGGGAAGCTAATTGCGGTTACCTCGATAAGGTCGGTGAACCTTTTAATTCTTCTGGACCCTCTTACGCAGTTGAGTTAATACCATTAACAAAATTTTACGATCTACAAATCATCGACGTTAATAAATTCTCTTCCGTCACGGTAAATGCTTACAAAGTTACAAAATGATACCGAAACGAGGATTTGCGAAGGAACTTTACAAATTGTACAAATGGGTTGATGGTGATATTGGACATATGATTGTAGAATTATAAAAATGTCGTTACGCGGTAGAAGTCTGTAGCCTAAAAAGTACCTCGTCGAAGATCCATTTTTGGTCAAATGAATTGAAAAGAGAAAAATTATCTGAATACATAGACTATAGCATTAAGAAAGGAATATTTATAAAAAATGAAAGAAAGTACTTTCTACCACAAAAGTCTGTTATATTGTATATCTTATGTATCTAAAAAGAAGTTGAAATCTACAATACATAAGAATGTATCGAACTAAATCAATCGACGACAATTTTATTAGAATCTCTCGAAATGGATATCATTGAAAGATTAGCGTAATTAAAACATAACTATAAAGAAATACAACGAAGGTACTGCTCTTAAATTGTATCAGGAATTGTCGCACGAGTTTCTCTCTTCCCTTTTCTCTCGTTCACGCTACTTTCTATTTCAAAGGAAGCCAGAAAGCCCGAGTTTTCATTCCTCTTCTCGTCCCTGGTTTTCTACTTTTCCTTTTAAGAGCCGATTCCAACGTGCGGTCTTTCACGTTTAATAGCGTGCACACACGTTCGCTATCCCCTAGCTGATGCATAACGTACACGTGTACGTGTGCAGCAAGCCACACGACCAGGTCGAAGCTATTAATTCGATTGCCAATCGATTCAGCTTTACTTGCTTGTGCGAGGGATAAACGTCTGGCTTCAGTGGATTTTTCATTTACCAGTACTACTTGCTGACCACGATGCACCTGCATAATTAATCGCCTTCACTACCAAGACACGCCTTTCACTTGAGAAAAACCGCATGCACAGATGTTTTCCCACGATTCTGACATTGTGACACATCGATCCTGAGATTAATTACATTCTTCCAAGCGAAGATAGTCGGAGAATAAATGTGCTTCCCCTTTGGGTCGTTCGGTACGGGAGGAATGCATCTGCAGATTGAAATTCTTGGATTGCATTCGAGCATGGTCCTTTTGCTTGGGAGAAACACTGTTCGATAGATCGGTTGAGATTCTTCGACTATGGATATCTTTGTGCTTGCGCGAAATTCAAACACATATATTTATTTATTCTGTTGATATAAATCGAGCAAAGTGCCCATATAATTACGAACAATAATACACATAGTCGTTAACGGATATTAGTATACTCACAGAAGGTAAAATTATTCTCAATCATGGTCGATCAAATTATCACATTTGACACGAAAGCGTGAGATGTTCCTATACGAATGAACGTCAGAGTACATCCGATCGATTATTTGTCGCATCAGTTAGAATCTGTGTCGTGCAGCTAATACAGCGAAAAGTTTTGGGTACACACGTACTCCACTTGCGGCTGATAAAAATGTAGGTCGCAATTTTTACGTGCACGACTGTACGTACAATATCAATCGTTAATGTTACAGAAGGGAATACGTTCCAACATAGGGCAGTAGTCGTGACAGGTTTTGCGTCAGGCCACCGTTACTTACTTAATGGGTTGTGTGTTAAGCGAACATGCCTTCTGTCCGGTGCAAAACCGAATCCGCTCTTCGGGATAATAAATCACCAGAATCGCGGGTTGTGGCCGCTACTTGCGCGAACCACAGCAAAACGAATTGCGTCCTTTAATAAAGAGAACAGCGCTAACACTCGGGCAAGGCAAATGATAACGTTCCGTATGATTTGTACCTGTACCCTTTAACTTCTCTCTGTGTATCCTTCCAAACTTCCGCTCTCTGTTACAATTGTTTCAAATTCAGTATCCAACATTTGCATCGATCGATAGATCGGATACTACCGTAGGAAAAAGAATATTGCGATTCGAGGAATGAATAAATTACCGACAGATTAGATTATCGAGTATCAAAATATACGTATAGCAAATTCTAATCTATAAAGTATAAATGTTTCGTCCGGTGACACTGCGTAGCCCGGAATCTGTCCCTCGAGGCCGCCACTTGCTACAACAAAATTAGTTGGACCGTAATAATCATAAGGAACTGTCGTAAAACTCAGCAATTCGATTTGACCGTTAAGACCGTTAAGTAGTATGAAACACCTTCGACTCAAACTGTTCCTTATGGTTATTGCTCCATCAGGTAAAAAGAGGGGAAACGTAGGTTGTCCTATGTTTCCCGGGATTTTCACCCGCAAGCGACCGATGGTGGGGCGACCAACACCCAGCAAGAGTTTTCCTCTGCGACAGCATCGTGATCGAACTTCACTGGATCTGCGACTACAGATCAGTCAACATCTCTGCACGAGGTTCACTACTTTAACTCAGTCAGCATATACTAATTAACATTTATACAGGGTGGTTGGTAATTGGTGGTACAAGGGGCTGATTTTACGCGAAAAAAGAAGTCGAAAATATAGAATAAAAATTTCTTTTTTAATTTTTCCATCGAGACAACGATCTACAGTGAGATCCGTTATAACGTACCGCACGCGTACCGAGCGAAAATTCAAAGTCGATTTTATCGAAAACAAAGCCTCAAACGAAAAATTTTTATCCTATATTTTCGACTTCTTTTTTCGCGTAGCATCACCCCCTTTCCGCTTGTACCACCAGTTACCAACCACCCTGTATGAATACGTATATATGTATACTATACCTCCTTCTCCAACATTCAACAGATTTCAAATTCTAATCTATAAAGTATAAATGTTTCGTCCGGTGACACTGCGTAGCCCGGAATCTGTCCCTCGAGGCCGCCACTTGCTACAACAAAATTAGTTGGACCGTAATAATCATAAGGAACTGTCGTAAAACTCAGCAATTCGATTTGACCGTTAAGACCGTTAAGTAGTATGAAACACCTTCGACTCAAACTGTTCCTTATGGTTATTGCTCCATCAGGTAAAAAGAGGGGAAACGTAGGTTGTCCTATGTTTCCCGGGATTTTCACCCGCAAGCGACCGATGGTGGGGCGACCAACACCCAGCAAGAGTTTTCCTCTGCGACAGCATCGTGATCGAACTTCACTGGATCTGCGACTACAGATCAGTCAACATCTCTGCACGAGGTTCACTACTTTAACTCAGTCAGCATATACTAATTAACATTTATACAGGGTGGTTGGTAATTGGTGGTACAAGGGGCTGATTTTACGCGAAAAAAGAAGTCGAAAATATAGAATAAAAATTTCTTTTTTAATTTTTCCATCGAGACAACGATCTACAGTGAGATCCGTTATAACGTACCGCACGCGTACCGAGCGAAAATTCAAAGTCGATTTTATCGAAAACAAAGCCTCAAACGAAAAATTTTTATCCTATATTTTCGACTTCTTTTTTCGCGTAGAATCACTCCCTTTCCGCTTGTACTACCAGTTACCAACCACCCTGTATATATACGCAACGAGCGCAATCATCTAGTCTATAATTGTTGTTGGAATAAAAAGTACGTTATGACCTGTTACCTCAGCGTTTTAATTATTTCGATCATCTCTATTATCCTAACCGAAATAGGGGGTCGATCAGTTTCGTGGCGTTGATTGTATATCGTAGCGGGTATTTACGACTCTCGTTGACGCGCTCCTTGAGATCGCGTCTCTCCGCGAATAGTCGACGAAACAATAAATAATTCTAATGTATAGAGACTACGATGTCCTGTGAAAAGACATCATGACTGTCGGATTCAACCATAACTGCTCTATCAAAACGACATTTGTCCCGTATAAACTGAACTTCATGATATAGTGCAAACAAGGATAGCGTTGTTCAAAGAAGCAAACTGAAAAAATTCGCGTCTTTAATTATCAAGAGCATGGAACAAGTGTCGTCCGTACGCGATTCTTTCAACCACGTTCGCTGTCCGTTCGTTCGAAAGATTTCTTTCGCGTGAATCGTTCCACGAACTTTTATAATCAGACGAAAGAAACTTGGTCGGAGTAGAAAACGCAAGGACGACCGAGTTTCTTGTCGAATTTCCCTTATCGTCGTAGTAAACGAATTCGTGGATTCTTTCTCCGTTTCCTCTTCAACTGCCATTCTCCCTGCACGCCTATATATTTCGAACATTTCTGGTTTCAATATATGCAGCGCGTACAGAAACTAACGCTGCCAACGAAACGCATACTTCCGGCCACTTTGAAGTCAGATTACGCGTTGCTCGCGGCAAGGTTAACCCGTTTGATCTCGCAAGGCCGCAAAATTGCAGCTAATATACAAAAGAGCCGGGAACGATTCTACCGGTAACCATTGTGAAAGGTTCTCTACGCCAGTAACGCGCACCCTTGTCAGACTTTGCCCCTTTTATTACGTATTCACCGATGCGTTCGTAATTTTTCGAGTACACGAGACCATGCTTTTCGCGTATCGTTCGCCATACAGTATCGCTGAAAAGTATCCGGGCATTTGGAAGCTTCTCTCGAGAAGTAGGGTAACTCACGGCAATATTCCAGCACTTGTAGAATATTTGTACGTATGCGCCATGTGTGCTGTATACTATATCTTACAATTATATTAATATTGAGATATGTATAATCTTGTGTGCTAGACTTGATTAACTGCGTAGTAGTGACACACGTATGTGAATGTGAGTGTGTGGAAGTATGTGTGTGCGCGGCGTCTGTTCAGTTAACAGCCTGGTATGGAAGAAGATGAGACAAAGAAAGTGCTGAGACGCGTGCAAGTATGTATCGATGAATAACTTTGAAATCGTTTATCAAATAAATATATAACTATTTTAATACATGTTGGAATACAACGATATTAATCGCATACAGATGAGGTGATTGATCGTACGGATTCTTCCCTTCGTTGCTCAGCGCTATCCTCACTAGCGTGCGTTCGTGAGATGTACCGCGGCGGCTAGCACGTGCACGTGAAGAAGCGTAAGGATATGGATGGAACATTCTAGATGGGCACGTCGAGAAGCTACTAGAAGGTTCTGTGGCACATGTGACGCCACACAGGCACCCACACAGGTCACACTCATTACTTGTCACTTTTCAAGGACCACGTGTCACTAAGCCAGCAGTCTGTGAATAACTAGCCAACTGTCCACATTCCAGAACACACACTTATAATTCCTGTAATAATTGTTTAATAAATATCACATTATATTGTTTCAACACAAACATTGTGTCTTCCACAGATTATTAATCTTAATTCCAAGATTAAATTCTAACAATACAAATTCTAAGTGTAAACTTAGTGTTCCTATACCATTATTTCGGCAAAATTCTTGACAATTAATGCCGTAAGGAGGTGCGACTGTCGCTTATGTGATTATATTTAGACATAAAATTTAAGATCGATCGTAAAATGTGAGATACAGGGGAAAAATATAATTCCATTTCGATACATTTGTTTTATCTTTGTTATATCTGTTGATGGTTAAAAGGAAGTATTTTAATGTGGAGTAGTTGAAAAATTTCAATTTCAATCTATAGTCTCCTGATTGGATAAGAAAGTAGTAAATACTAATCGAGATATTTAGAAGCTATGATACATTGATGAATTATATAAGTTGAAAATTAAAAGAAAGTGGTGATGTTGCAAATACTATTTTTTTAAATTTACCTTGAAACTTACTGTGTTCTACGTCATCATCTTATAGCAAAAGACTTATGGAAGTACGTAAATCACTTGTTTCTCGAGAATTAAACATTAATCGTCTATTTATCTAATGAAATCGAGAAACTGACAAAAAGTAAAGCCGGGCGATTTGGTTTCTGAAAACTCGACTACTGATTTAAGCTTCTCATTATTGACTCATAGTTTGAATTATTGAGAACGCTAATGAGCAGTTCGTTTATGAAAGAAGCAGAGAAAATGTATAGAAACGTCATAAACATGGCCAGAGATCTTTTTCGACGGAATATATATGTCAGACTCTCTGAAGCAGAAAGTTCGCGTTATTAAAATGTAAAATAGAACTGAATCGCATCTGCGTAGAATAGAATGTCGCGCATTTGTACGTATTTGTATATGTATATGTATGAGTAGAAGATTTTTAATCAATTTTAATTGTGAACGTGTTTTTAATTTATCTTTAATCAAACATCGCGGATTTTTTTATATCGTGTGAAAGACCCAAATGTGTCTACGTTATTTGATACATTTGTCCTGCTTTCTGTACGTTACATACAAATGTTTTTATTAAAACGTATGAGATCGATTTTCATTGCTCGAAATATGCCGCAACATTCGGAAATAAATCTATCGAATCTACGCATTTTTAATGGAAACTTCCTTTCTTAAATATTATCTTTGAAGGAAGAATGGCGAAATCTAGTAGAATAAATCTTCTGAAATAAATCGAATTAAAGCACGTAGATAATATTTTCTTCTTTAGAAAAATAACTTCGGTTAAGCGCGAATAATTTCGATAAAGATGTGGTAAATGAATAATACAGGAGTATAGCTTGTATAAAGATTGTTCGGCGAATTGTGAAATAACGAGTTTCAAAAGAACATCAAACGAACTCGGAAATCGGTCTTTTCGAATGACCTTTAAATTGCATTTCTTCCTAAGGAATCTAACATAAAAGGTACTCGTAGTTTCGAAACTTCGTGACTTCTTCGCTTGGCCTTTTTATACTTGGGCTTTGACCCTTTTAAAGAGCCGCCCTTTGCAATTTCTACGCACGACTACCGTATTAATTCTACTTGTATCAAAGTTTATATCGTCGGCCATTAACGTTGCACACGAGGATCCTTTGTAAAAGATCAGTAAATCGCTTATAAATATCCTTCAATGGGCTACTCATCGTCCTCTAGTCATATTTTCCAAAATAGCGTTATCATTCGTTTATGTAAAATCAACATATTTACGACTTCGTAATCTTTCCTTATTACCAGAAGCTTCTTATACCATTTGTAATAATTCCAAAGCCATTAGGAACTGGGGACGCTGTTCTTTGCATTTCAACAATCGGTCTGATCCACAAACTACTATAGGAATTATTTAAAAGTGAAAGGACGCAGTCGCTGTCGAGGACAAGATTAAACCAGAGAGCGAATAAGGGTAAGGAGAGGAAAAAGAAGACGAGGGAGAAACTCGACGGAATATCACAGGGGAATGAAGACCAGAATTCTAACGTTACATTCTGTCCTAAAAACGAATTAGCTCGAAAGATTTGCCAAGTCGAGTTTTCCCTTCGTCCTTCGCTCGAATTTCAACCCCATCCCTCTCGCTCTGGAATAGAAACATCCAGTTAGAAAGGTGAAACGTGACAGAGAGGAGCGTTTTATGCGTTCATTAGTCACACGAACCAGATTGAATTCCTCTTGAGCTTTCTTACTAGCTTAGATCGTGGAACATAGAGCAGGAGAAAAGGTTAAGAGAAGTTTTTCCATTTGGTGAATTTTACGAGGGCGAACGTCTGGAGTCTCCGTGAGCAGGGTTTCATCGGTTAGGCTGGCCGTGGAGGATCGAACAATGACGCAGCTATCGCGGACAACGTTCAGAGATCATCCATTATCCGGCAGAGAGTGTGCAACGGCCAGGTTAGAATGAACGAGCACCGATAGGGAAGATAATTTGTCAGTTTAAAGATCTAATTTGTAACTGGGGCGCAGCTTTATGAGCTGATTCGGCTTACAGGTGTAGGATGTTGCGTTTAACGAGCTTGACTTAAGCTTCTTCGTTGATTAGCCCGCAAATGTTTTCGAAGAAAATTATTCCTTCCGAAAAAGATTACATCGAGTCTGGTGAAGTATTGTTTAAAATGGTCTAGAACGACACCTATTTGAAATTACTCTTTCGGATGAAATTAACCTCAATTAGAATTACGGAAGGCCTCTTAACAAAAAAATTATATTCCGTTCTTCTGGCTTA
The DNA here is from genome assembly GCF_000188095.3 of Bombus impatiens. NCBI lineage: Eukaryota > Metazoa > Arthropoda > Insecta > Hymenoptera > Apidae > Bombus > Bombus impatiens. The sequence continues at coordinate 206,657 of NT_176990.1, forward strand.
TTTTTTCATGTAGAATCACTTTTTTTTTAATCTTTTTCAGAGACACCCCCTATGAAACAAACCATAATTCCATTCTATATAGCGTCTCAATCGAAAAAATACACTAGTTATCCAAATATACCTCACGCTAACTGTAAGCCCGCAAAATAACATAAAGCTCTAAATTTTTCTCGAATTCGGATATAGTATACGTTGCAATGAAATCCGGTAGTGCAGGCGTGCGAGCCTGTGCGATTTTTTTAATTAAATCCGTTACAAGGCCCGGTGGTTAGCCTGCGAAGGGAATTTTTCACCGTGTCACGGCGACCATAAATCATCAAGCGGACGCGTCGACGTGCGATTGTGAAAGGTTAAAATATGTATCGGGCCGGTACGTACACAGCCATCTTAAATTGTTCCATACGCAATGACGACCCGACTGAATTCTCTGTCGTGTGGTACCACGGTCATGATTTATTATCGGAGCGTAGGGCTCCTCGTAATTTATGCACACCGGCTAGCCACCAACCAACTGTCGTACCATCGTTGCACAATACCGTCTGCAATTTCGTGGAACGTTCGACCGGTAACTTGCAAAACAATCGTCCCTGCCGGCAACCTCCGAAAGGAATCATTTTGATTCGCGGTTTCGTCCCGCAAACGCATATTCCGTTAATTAACTCGACTGTGTGCCTGGACTGCGTTTCAATTATGATTACTTTGAACGTGCGTGCTACGTGACCAGAAATACATACTTGGCAGAGCCTTTGAATTTGAACATCATGCAGTATCGCGTAGTATCGAGCGCTTTCGTGGTCGATGCGGTCAAAAGTCAGGGAATTTATCGTAGGTAAGATTCTTTGGGTATGTAACAGTGACAGTGATTATAATCGTCGTAAGTACATATAATAGTGCATTGTAACTTGGCTAAATTAATTTCTAAATACCAGTGTATACAGTAATAAAATTTATATTTCCAACCTTTGTGAAAAATATATATAAATATATATTAACGGTACAGGAGAGCAAGTCTAATCGATGAACTTACGAACGATGAACATGCGATCACACAACGCATGATTGATTTAACTGTACAAACACGCTGAAAATATTACATTTGCGTTGGAAATATATAGGAATTTAATGTAAATAAGTAAAGAAAAAAAAAGAAAATAAGCAAAAATGGCAAATATTTACAGCAGAGTCTCTGTTCGTTCGCGTACATCTTTATTAACGTTATAACATGAATATACACCTACACGTACACGTTTATTTCCATACTCGAAACAAATTTTAAAATTATCACCATAAATGTTCATAATATTCATGATATGAAAAAATACATAAATGCATTTGTTAGCATTTTAAGAGTTGCTCCATTTACGTAGAGATTTTTCACTTATGTAACGTAATAATTATTAAAAATGAACAAACCATACGAGCAGCTTAAGCAACGCATAAACATTTGTTTCGAGGAGAGCAGAAAGAAAGGGGAATTATTTATTATAAATGTAGTATACCTATGACACGTGTAATACATTTTCATTTCAAGGCTTGATCGTATGCTTTATAAATATAAAAACTAAAAACCATGAGAAATTAAATACAAGAGGATGAATCATAATAAATATTATAGTTAAAGCATACATACTAATAAATTTACAAGTAATAAATATAAAAATCATAGAGAATGATCCTTTAATTATCTTGAACAGTATAGAGATATAAACACATTGTTCTATACGATAAAAGGGAAATTTATTTTCACAATAAAGTTCATTTCTTCCTCTCTAAATCAATATTACTATCAAAAAGCAATGCATATATTGACACCTTTGATTCCAATCAAACAAGGATTCTTAAAACGTTGTCCGTCGATAACAGACCTCCCTCACTGTCAAACACGAGCAACGAAGAATCAACTTGGAGGGACCGTTCTCCCTCTTTGCAGATTACCATCCTCGGGACAACACAGACTAGGGAAGTTGAGACCACCCTTTGTTAAGGATTACAAGCGTTTTGTCCGCGACGGAATCCTCTTTCCCAAATTAACTTCTTCGTCTGAGAGGGCCATTATCGTCGCAAGTCTCCGTCTCCTTTATGTCTGCGAGTTCCCTTTCTTTACACCAGTGGTTTTGGCAACAAGCTCACCGTAAATTCTCGGAATGATTCTTCCAGACCTGGTGTTAACCTACATAACGTGCGATTTATTATGACTTATAACAGGTCGGTTTTCGATGTCTCGGTGACGCTGGTTTTGCGGGAATTCGCGTCTTTTAAAAATCTGTTTCCTTGCCAAGCGCGAATTTGCGTCGTCTAGCTGGGAATTCTACGAGGGTGAGTTTTAGTAAAGGGTGAGTAAAAGGGTAGACGTGGCGGCCAGAAATGACTGTCTGTGCAGTGGAAAGCATTATCTTGCACCGACCATTCGTTATTAACTGCAGTTACGACTTCTATCGTTTGGCGTTGAACATTTTCCTCTATACTACAGGATAAGAGAGATTACACTACTGTTCGATGATATTTAGATACTCTTTTATTTTTTTTATAGAATGTTACGTAATGATAATTAGAGGTAATTAGAGAAAAAGAGACCTGAATCGTTCTATTCCTTATAATTGTATATAAAAGAATACTATGACGCGAAAAATGAAACAACAGAATATCATGAAACTAATTTTTTAGATCTAAAATTCGTATTTGTAATTATTGATGTTTATGGCAAGTCCCGTGTAGTTGTTTGCTTATTTAAGAAGCTCTTTCTCTGGACTACAATATATAAATTGAATGAGAAAAGTTCTAAATATATGAAAGATTAACGAAATTAATTGAAACAATGATGTCTAAAACCTATAGATATATGGAAATACAACTCGCATATTTACTCGTGATACGCTGCCACGTCTAAGCCTCTCAATAGGTAATTCAAGTTTTGCTTCCGGAATTAATTGACCATTAATTAATATATATTAATATATATTAATATAACTTGATATTTATTAACCGTGTTATAAGGAAAACTAAATTATACTATGTTTCGAAGATTCTATTCGATTTTAACGAAGATTATGTTGAAAATCAGCAAGGTCCAGTGACTTATGTAAAAGGGGACGTGCATTCGCAATCACAATCATTCAAATACGGCATTGTGCTTATTATCTTCGATATATAATAATTTATCGATAATGCTACAGATTAATAACATTATGTATTACTAAATACGATAAATAATAACCAGATTGCAGATTTTTATGCATTTATATAAATTCCAAAATTGCACGAATGCATTTAGATTGCACGTAATATCCGAAAGTATAGTACGCGTTATAACATTCAATACATAAAACAATTTTCTATCTGGCTAACGCTTTCTTAATTATACTCATAGAAACATAAATATTAGCAATCCACTAACTAACAACTCGTACACGAAATTAACTAACTCTGCGCTTGGTAATGAAATTTTTAAGAACGACAGGGGTGGCACGCGCCGCAACAGCGTTACGCCGCGAAATATAAATCGCGCGAAATTATCACGAATTCCCGACCGAGTGTAAATTTCGTCCGACCAAATAACAGGAAACATTAACGGAAATTTATCCACTCATTTACACTCGACGTAACTCATCGACAATTTAAGGGGGTCGTTACGGTTCACCCTCTTTTGGACGGGATGTCGGCGAAATAAACTAAATGTAGCTTAAACAAACGAGCGTTCGCGATAAAGCTTGCCAGACCGTTCGGTAAAAGTGCAACGTCGAGCAACGAGAAACGAGAAGTCGTCGGGTTTTTTCCCTTAATTCTGTCGACGGGCAGCCGGGATCCGCGTATTTATCGCGTTCAGCGTTGCTCACCGTCAGATGCACGCGGGCATAGACAACGACGAGCGAAGAGAAACGACCGGCGACGATATATTTTTGACACCGTCGACGCCTGCTGCGACCGGCCATTTACTCGTTGTACCCGCGTATCTCGTTTACACCGTTACCCTCTCGAAAAAGTACCATGTTCCTTTCGCATGGCTGTCGTGAAATTTACTATGTTACGCGGCATTAATTTCGTCCGCGTTTTTCGGTTTTTCGATGTAGAGAGAATGAGGAGAAGAGGCCGAGAATCGATTAACGCTGGATGGGATCAAATTTAACATGTACTTGGTTGTGAAAGCGCGCTTCATGGGCTGCGTTCAAATATTGCTCATAAACAGACTGTAAAACATTTACGCATATTTATATTTTTATAGACATAATTATAATTTTAGATTTTAAACTTTCAGGATAATTATACGACATATTCGTAGCTCCAACTATAAATACGTCATAGTTATAATTCACAGAGTGAGACTTAGGTGAGGGTTTATTTCATCTACTTAAATGTTATGATACGTGTTGTGTATTTTGAATATATCGTGTACTCTTGCATATTACGTTCCCTACGACATCGTTGCACAGCGGTATAATAATATTATCTGTTTTTGCAGAGTGTGTTCAAAATTGAATAAAGTGATTCTTACGTCTTTTTATATCTTGCATATAAATTAACGGGACCGTTGATAAGAATACGTTGAAGGGGATTTGTGAACGTCGAGGGTAAACCAAGATTCTGGTCAGGTTCGTTTACTTGATTTGATTTGAAATGCAAATGTCAGTAAAACGCCAGGTCTCTCATTAGACGCTTGTGTCTTTTTCTATTTGTTGCAGAGTTTCAGCTGTCATGCGGAGGCCACGTTTTCGACGTGGAAAACAGGAAAAAAGGAAATAGTGTACGTCGAGTTTGAAATTTCGCTGACGAAGGATGTCTCATTAAGGTTGATCGGTAAAATCAAAATATACCATGCATGTGTAGTAAAAAAAATGAAATACACATACATGACGCAAACATTGGACTAACGAAAAATCAGATAAAAAATGGCGAAAAAAGTTTGGCGAGAAAAACATTTTTTTGGTCGTTTATTCCATTGAAAATCAAGAGAAAAATCTGAAATATCGCTGTCATCTTATGGATTATGACAATCAACATATAATACGACTCTTTTACACGATAATTTACCAACAAGTGAAATTAGTAAATTAAGTTAGTTGTTAGTGACGTTCCTTTTACAATTTTACGCCAAATGATTGTTAACGATGATAATATAATTTGTACAATTTTCTCGTACAACTTCCTTCGTTCCGTTATCAAACACGTCGCTGTCATGCAATAGGATTTCCTAAGAAAATGTTCACGCGCTAAGAGTCTTTCCGCGCTTCGAGCGCACTGAGTGATTATTGACTCATGCTGATTGAATCTCCGTTTGGGGCTTCGTTGGATGCTCGATCGAGTTCAACATAGCATCGGACAATATCGTTCGAATCGCCCAACCGTGAACATCAGTCGGGGAATCAGTCTCGTCTAATCACTCAAAACGTGCCTTCGAATCGTTAGCATCTTCTGCACCAGACGTGGAGTAAGAATAGTTAATTCTCTCAATCTTCAGAAAGAGCAGTTTCACACAGTCTGCCTTCTGCGATAACGTCTTCTCCACCAGACGTGAAGCACAGAACCGTTTCAATCTCCGAACATTCGCAGAGAGCAGTCTCATCTGCATTTCCTGGTTCATCAACATCTCCTAACGCTCGTGGACGCGACTTCAACCGCTCGGAGAGACAGAATCGTTTCAACAGTCGAGACGATCGGTTGATAGTTCTGTGCCAGATCTGCAACCATAGACAGTGCCTTCAAACGTTCATAGAGCGAAGCATCGTTTCAGTCAGTGAACGATCCCGTGCGAATCTTTCAATTACCAAGCAGCATTGACACATGTTCGCGAACGAGTGCATCGTTAGCTGCTCGTAATCGTCACCACTTCAGCCGTATATCGCGTCGCAGCAGTCGTTTCGTATCGTACGATCGTTCAGCAATCGGAGTCAATTCAAAAGCTTGTCATCGTCCGAAATAGTATGACCTTGGTGTCGTTAATTGTTCTTCGCGCGTATCAGTAACTTCGCGTGAATCAGTAACCCAAGGTTAATTTGGTGGATAACAAGCACAATGTCATGGACATGAGATACACGCGCACGTGACACGCGCATGATACAATTATTGAATTGGCAACTGAGTTTTTTATTATCACCTAATGACAAAATTCGCAATCACTTAGTTGTGATATCAAATCTTTAAACAATATCAAAGCTTTAAACCGATTTCTCGATACTCTGTTTCACTGTAATTTGAAAAATAAATACTAAGCGATGAATGAAAAAATCGCAGCAGCAAATACTTCATTGGACGACTAATTTTCTCTTTCTATACCTAAAATTTCATAAAATTCTAACTCGCAACGCTCTTCCAAGCCTAAATTTTCAATCGCCACGTTAGAAATACAATCGAATCTCCGTAGGAGAATAGAATTCGATAAGTGTCATTCCCCATCCTAAGACCATCGATTAGTAAAATACCCAGTTCTAGAATACAGAGAGTTGATTCTTAATGAGCGAGTTAATTAACGTCTGGTTCTGGATCGGCTCGCGTATAATTCGTTTTTACGAGTACAATGAACCATGGATAAGGATTCGTGAACACGTTCCTCGTTAAACGATTTGCGGCAACTTCTTTGTAGGATTCTTCTTTCTCGGATCTTTTCCACTCGGGAATCCACGGTGACGGGCGCAAAATTAATTCTTTTTTACGTTATCGGCGTGCGTGTTCTTCTGCGAATAGTTTTCCTAAAACAATTGATGACCTCAGAGATGATGTAGCGGTTCACGAAATCGTTCGAACACTTTAGAAACCTTGTATGTGCGTTTACATATAAATATTTTTTAAACATTTTCGAATGAAGTATTCCTTTAAACAAATATTCTCGTCCAAAACGTTTATTAAGCTCACCTCCGATTGTCACTATCAGAACCATCGTGTAATCCATCGATCTCATACATTTTCCAACCTCTGAACTCGTTGCTCGAAACAAATGCTGGCCGCGTGTCTGTGCTCTGTTTGACCAGACGCTAACGAACTATGAATTCGTGGACGGGAAAAAAAAGGAAAAAAAGAGGAAAAGGGAGAAAACGAGCCACGATGACGCGTGGTAAACCGAGTTATTCCCTAAAAGTGTAGTTGGTATTTGATGAATTATTCACCGCCCATTCCTCCGCCTGTCGAACCCCTTGGAAACGAAACTACGTTTCGTATGTTCGTCCGTGAGCTTGTGTATCTTTGGTTAGTCGGTTACAGACGCAACGTCCACTCGCGAGAAACATTCTGAAGCAACGATTTCTAATCTTCTTCATATCATGACAAACGTGAAATAATCATTAGAATTCCGCGACACACCGGTTAGCGATTCTACAGAGCATTTGCGGTAATTTTTACTCTGAAATGGACAGACGTCTTAACGACATATGTCGATAGAAATTCGACGAGCCAAAAGAGCGTGAAACTGGACATGCTCGACGATGCGCGAACGATGCGTCAACAGCCATCTGGCCGTTAATGAGGACGCGAGTGAACGTGCTTCTCGCATGCAAACATCACGTGCTTCCTCGTGGACGCGTCCACATCGAGGACACGCCAGTTTACCCTGAGCACAACCTGACGACCTGCATTAATCGCTGTCGTCAATCAGAGAAGGGTCGGCCACCCTGACCGGCGGAATGCGATTAATCTCGATCAGCCCGTCTACCGTGAACGAAGGGAATCGACGGTTCGTCGAAACGCAGAATTGAGTTGGTTTCAGAAACAATCTCGCCCGTACCTCGTTTTTGGTAGCATAGACAACACAGTAACAGTGGTTGAACGTGGATTTGAAAGAGGCACAAGATTATCACGATGAATCGAAGGTTTTCGATTCAAATGATTTTACAGTAATACGAAGTAATATAACAAGTATTATTTTATCGAAATGAAGAAAATGTATTATTAGGACTAAAAGTATTAAACTGATTAGAGTAACTAAACGTATTATGGTTGTAAAATGATGTAAAACGTTGCATAAGATGTAATAATTTCAAAAATAAAACACATGGAAAAGATCGTCGATTATATTTTACATATTTCCTTCGTGTGACTACGCAAGTCAGAAATATAGAGGAAAGATTCTATAATTTGGACAAAACTACTATTATAATATTGAAATATATATATACATGATACTTGAAATTCTTCGAACTTTAATATTGTACATTGTAGGTGATATCAGGTTGCCCAAAAAGTTTCTTTCGTTTCATAAGGCGATATTAGATGAACAACAATTTCTGTTTTATATTATTTTATTGAATTAGGCATGATCCATTTCGTTATATTTCTATTACTATGTTCGTGTATAATTCAATAAACTAATATAAAATAAAAAGCATTGTGCGTCTATTATTTCTTTATAAAAAGAAAGAAACATTTCGGACAACCTGATAAGTGGAGGAAGGATAAAAATATTAAACAAATCCTTGAGATCTCCTTTCATAATGACAATATTAAAGATTCATAAAATTCTATAAGATGAATTAATGGATTGAAATGACTATGAAAAGTAGAGAGGATAGGGTGGAAAACGATGCTTAGTTCTCCTTCATTTATACTCATCACTGAATTCAGCGAATGTGGTAATATAAAACCATTATCATTCCATGATCAAGGAATTTTGCTTTCGTATAATATCTTATGTATTTTGAGAGGAATGTAGATTACAAAGATGAAAGACCAAAGGCGTTTGAAAATCTGGTTGAGTTTTCATGAAAATTCAAGAGCTGCTTGCCGCGAAAAAGATACGAAGAAAACGCGATTTTAGCATACTTTTTGCAAGTATGCTGTCTCTGTAAGGAACGTGATGAATGAAATAATCGCTATTCAGATTTTTATTAGTTACAAATCAGCAACGATAGTCAAAACATAATCCAATGACTCGAAGAGACTCTGTAAAAGCATTTATATTTTTAGATTCGTAGACGTTATAGTAGTAGTGATCAAACTTCGTCTTATAAAGGAAAATTCTTGTCGAAATTGAGCTTCTTTGTGACTGCGACTTGTACAGGTAAAATAACGCATATAAAATACGTTGAAGATAAGATGGGAGATATCGAGATTCGGTTGTATGTGCATATCGAATCATCCAAACAGTCAATTTATCACATTCTATATTCTCCATAATATTCTCTTTTACGTATATCTCTTATAATATTGGACCAATTGATGGCTCTCGTTCCAATATAGCCAAGAATCGATGACCATAGTATACAATTAGCTGCCATCGGCGCAGCAGTGCGCGCCATGGACGCGATCCGACTTTTCAACTTATCGTTACGCTTCTCCATCGTTAAACAGCAGGCTGAATCGCGGGGAATCGAGAAAGTTTCACGATCGGGAATTGACTCGACCTGTTTTTACCCGTGTAGCCTCGCTCCACGAACTCCGATTCGTTTCTATCGCTGCTGAAATGAGAGAGCTCGAGAGATGGTACCTGAGAGAGGGAATGGAAGTTGGAGGAACGATCTCGCGCGTGCGAAACCACCGACGAAATGGAACGTTTTACTAGAAGCGTGTCTAGCTCTTGACACAGACACCAATGGAGCTAGACGGTTCGTCGAGTTTCTCGACATCGGTTTGTAGGCAGACGAAAAGCTGATTAAGATCGATTCGGCAAAATTATCCCTGTAATCTCTTTCGAGAGATTCCGGATTAAGGAGATCGTACTCAAATAGGATTTCAGGGTTTGGAACAAAAGCGATCATCGAGCGCCTGCCTTCTCCCATTCCCCTATTCGAGTGTTCTTCGAGTTTGATTTTCATTAAAATTCACGCGAAAACCGCGATCGAAGGTCTTGTCGCGACTCCATTCTTCTCGTTCTAGTCTTCCCGACGTTACCGTTAACTCGTTCCTCCTAATGTCTTCGCGTCTCCCAGATGCTGTTACGCGTGAATTTTATTTAGAAATCTTTCGTGGCGTGACTAGAGAGCTACGTGAACGTAGAGACTCCAGTGAACGACGAACGTAGTAAAAAATTCAATACTTTCAAAGCGCAAAAGCGACGCTGATGATTCTGCCTTGAACACCGGATTCAAGCCTTTGTCACGAAACAAACGAATATGCAAACACGAGCTCCGTGGAATACCAAGTGTTTGTTATTTCTGCCGATTGCATTTCCGGTGAACGCACTGAAACGAAAGTTCAAAGACTAGCGAAAAAAAAACAAATCTCGCGGAAGAGAAGGAAACGAGCTTGAGGGAGAATGGCGAACAATTTTCTGTTCCGAGTTCAGTTATCTTTCGTGTAGAGGAAGTCATTTTTATCCAACATGCGTTGGAATTTAGTTTGTACATTGTTCGAAATAATTGACAGATTAACATACTCCGACGACAATACATTACGAGAATCGAGCAATGAAAAACGATGCTTAATTGGTCTTTTTTCACATCCACTTAGGAGGCATTTACGATTAGCCGAAATAAAAAGCTGGACGTTTTCACGAAAATAATCGGTTCGTAATCCGTTTTTAATGACAGATCCGCTGATGCGACGAGACCGACGCGTCGACTGCATAAATCTCGTTAACGTAGCGAAACCAATCGTTGACATCATCGAGTTTGAAAATTTCGTTATTTTCTTCATCTGTGTGTCACAGGTGAAAGGTTATTACATAGCCGCGAGACTCCTGTGTGTTTTTCCACGAAAAATATTTTTGCGATTTCACGACGACGATATTACAAGGCTTCTTTGTATTAGAAACTCTATTCACCTTCAACCGAGTGTCTCGTTTTTATGTTCTTCGTCTACGTTTTATAGAGCTACATAGAGCAGGCAAATTAAATTTTTTGGATGCTCCAGAACGATTTATATTCGACAGTCGTCAACTTCTTGTGCTTTTTTCTTTAGATTCTCCGTTGTTATAAGAAAAATGATCGTTGTATAAGTCGTTGTAAAAGTTGTAGATATAAGATCGTTATTAGGAAGCATTACACATTACATAAGAGCGCAGAGAACTTTTATGAGCAACGTAACAACGAAAGAGTAGAAAGAGAAGAAACCGAGGAAGGCGGGGTTGGTGCTTAAAGTCTTTCGTTACGGCTGTCTCTGCTAAAAGGTCGTGGCATGATACGGTTACACGAAATGCGTGTTGTATTATTATACTTATCACTTGCGGCGTGATAATGGTTTTCTTTATTTATGTACTACATTATCTACATAACTGTATAACTATATATATATAAAATAATTTTTCTAGCAAAATTTTATTTATACAAAGAGATGCTTTTGAACTTGTAACGCCCTGTTTTTTGTCCTCAAGGTCCCTTCTCCTGTTAACCGAAACGGATTTACAGCATATTTTAACAATGGTACTTTTATATAAAACTGCATACGATATAATAATTTCTTATCGTTTTTTTTTTTTTTTTACTATCTTAGGAAATGTGAACACCATATACATATATATTTATGAAATGATTATGGCAGAATGATTAGAAAATTGATATATTCAATTAAGGAACTACTAGCCTTGAATCAACTAATATAACTATAATTGAAAAAAATTATAATAGAACGATAATAAACTAAGAGAACTATAATATCAGGTGTAAACACATTCTGTTTCTCAAGATTACATTCAATCGTTAAACCACTTACCACAAAACTTCATCGTAGAAAACATGTTCAAACTCCCAACAACCATCAATCGTAACACCTACTCAGCGAACCAGCATCACCGCCGCGAACAGGTCTTAAATTATGATACACCCTTCCTGCGACCGCAGGAGTGTTCTCCATTTAACCGAGTGCCACGATCCATCATTTTCTTCGAGTTTCCTGTTAACAAACGCAAAGAATCAGATCAGCAAATCTTAATCGTTCATTTTCACTTACTTCCTGAAATCGCGAGTATCGTCGATATCCTTATCGGTGATGGTTCGATCGAAGTAAAGTGATTCGTAGGTTGGAATGGTCGGCACTTTGTGCGAAATCAATAGGCTGGTCGCGCGTGTACGCGAGCGAAGCGAGCCCGGGATGAAAAAAAAACGAATGCTCGACGAGAAACCAAAAAACGATCTAAAAAAGAAACACGGGGAAAAATAGAAGCAAAAAGCAAAAAGTAGAAAAACACAACAAAAAAAAAAAAAAAAAGGATAGAAGGGGAACGGGGAAAAAATATTCTAACTCTAGCCAGCCGTTATCGGGAACTATTGCGCTAGCTGTCTGGATGGCCGCTTTTAATCCGTTAAATGCCATTTCCTTGTACACGTCAGCTGCGGACCAATGAGCTTTAGAGGCACCGAAATGTCCGCCACTCGTGCCGCCGTTCACTGCCAGAGACTAGGCATCCTCAAGTGCTCTCTTAGCCTATTCCGTCGGGATTCCATCGGGATTCCTCGTGTGCGTGTATACACAGTACACAGCCACGCGTGTTCTATCCGATCGCCGCGTACTCGATAAACGACACCGGAAGCAAACCGTCTGGCAGACAGATTGCACTGGATTCCGACGTGTGATTCATATCCCGTCCGAGGATCCGGACTCTAGCACCGTTTATCTTCGAACAAGGAAAAAGAGAAGAAAGGAAAGAAATTTTGAGATGTAAAGAGCTTGATATTTTCCCGGGAATTTCTTTATATAGGGTGGTTGGTAACTGGTGGTACAAGCGGAAAGGGGGGGTGATTCTACGCGAAAAAAGAAGTCAAAAATATAGAATAAAATTTTTTCGTTTGAGGCTTTGCTTTCGAGAAAATCGACTTTGAATTTTCGCTCAGTACGCGTGCACTTTATCACGTCTCGTTATAACGAATCTCACTGTAGATCGTTGTTTCGATTGACGTTATTTTTTTAATTTTTTAAATTTTTAAATTTTTAAATTTTTAAATTTTAAATTTTTAAATTTTTAAATTTTAAATTTTTAAATTTTTAAATTTGTATTCTATATTTTCGACCTCTTTTTTCGCGTAGAATCACCCCCTTTCCGCTTGTACCACCAGTTACCAACCACCCTGTATAATTGTTTGTAATAGCGTTTGATCTTCATAGTCGTTGCATAACAAGCGATGAACTAAGTAACGGTGAGATTTTACATTGAAATTTAAAATAAGCGTCACTGTAGCTGATACACAGCGGATTATTTTTTTAAGTTTAGAATAGTTTTATAAATACCGACGTTTTTGAGCTTCGTTTCATCCGCTAAGGGTTAATAAGCATATCGCGCAAAGTTGCGTCATCGTGTAGCGCATAAAGTAAGACAATCGCATGGCGGCTACATGCGCGCAACAAAAAATAAAGTAGGCAAGAGGATGAAGGAAGAAGAAATACGTAACAAGAGGATGAAGGAAGAAGAAAAATGTAACAAGAGGATGAAGGTAGGAGAAAAATGTAGCAAGAGAAGAAACAAAGAGAAGAGGAAAAAGATAACGTGAGAATTCTCGGGATACGACAAGCTTGGTAAAACCGTGGCCGTCTCCATGGTCGTTGAGGTGTATACGCAACGTATACATAGGTTCGGACAAGTCGCGCATGAAAATTTCAACGGCGACAATCGCGTTCCGCCGGGCAAAGCGACCGGCTACGCTCTCCTGCCCCACGAGTCGATAATGCACACCTCCGCGCGTATCTCATTAAAGTTGGCGGTGTGAAATGCGCGCCAGAAAAGGAAAAAGGAATCGACGCAAACAGCCGTGAAACGCACCAATGCTGGTCCGATGACGCCGCGTAATCGAACTTTTTTCCTACCTCCGTTCCTTTTCTTTTCGGCCCTTTTCTCGCTGTCTTCTTTTTCTCTTAGTTGTTCATATTGTTGCCGATATTGTTTTTTTGCTGTTCTTACGCCAAGAGAGGAAATGGGATTGAAAAAAGGAAAATTCACGATGGAACACGACTGAGTGTCTTAATATGCGTATATTGTTCTTCTGGTAAATGAAGTAGCACAAAAAGAACAAAAATACCTTTTAATATATATAACAATAACACACACTATTATTTATTGTATATGCAAACAATGGAAACTTTGGTATATCCTTCATAAGGTAATCTGTTATTTTACATACGATGAATTATCGTAATTGAGCAGGAAAAAAGGCAAGATACGTAATTGTTGCATGATTTTCTTAGAAAGCAGGGGGGAAATTTTTTAATCGACGAAACAAGTAACTCTGAATGATGCAAAAAGTTAATGAGGATCTTCGGATTGAGGGTTAATTGGAAGATTTGGTGAGCGACTAAATTTATACAGTAAACCAGTACTATACACGGATAATTATAATTAAAAAGAAAATATAAATATACCACATATATGTACTTATTACAAACATACTAAAATATCCTACATATATAAATGTACATAAATATACTTATACTATTATGTGTTTCTACTAATTGTAGTAGCAAAAGATTCTGAAACCCGTCATTTTTTCATGTTTTTCACTGTTAAACTATCTCTCGTTGCAATTTCACGCACGAACAAACGAAAGGAAACGACGTCGTTGAATCAACGAGCCGCAGGAACAAGCGAATACGCAGCATACGACGATGCTGCTCGTCTTGAGTTATGAGGAATCAGACGAAGCCAGCAGTATGTAGCACGATGTATGTATCTGGTGTTCATTACAGAGCGCTGATTCACCGAAGAGAAACGCGACATGATAAAGGCACAACGATATAACGGCGGGATAATATTTTCTAGTTTATCCGCGTCCAATACGCGTGCACTGGAAAAAGTTCCGAAGGGCGTTCGTAACGTTCGCGTCGGTCGTCTATTGCCCGTCGAGAGATATCGCGATGTCATGGTTTGCCTAGTAAAAAAAAAAAAAGGAAAGCAAAGAAAATATATAGAGATATATAGTGTCTATATAAAGGAACGAAAGGGAAAGAAAGCAGGGGGAGAGACGTTTGAACGACATGTATGAAAATTCGAATGAAACGTAGCTTCCAGATACAACTCGTAAATTTAGAAGATACGCCGCGATTCTGACTGGTTTCTATGAGGCGAATGAGAATGATGTTATGATTCTGATAGTGACGATCTGAATCGTAATTAATGCGATATCGCATCTATAAAGTTAAATATATGGACTGATTACATGATTTCGTTCGAACGTGATATATCTTTTACTACTGATTTTTGTAGCATTATTAATTAATGGTGATTTTATTTTTAGTATTTATTAGGACCCTCTTATATAATTAAACTAATTATAATATTCTTCGTATCAATTTCTTTATTCTTATTGATAGTATTTTGGTTCGTTGAAAAGATAATTTTTTGATCGGTAAGTTAACACGATTTAATAAGAAAATTATTATAAACGTGTCATAGAATTTATAATCTTTTTTTTCTATACTAAATACATAGCGTGATACGGTTCTTTGACGCGAATCATCGTCATTTTGTCAGTTTGTACAATGTTTTTTTTTTAACGTAACATATGTATTCATGATTTACTACAGATCGTTGTTGTCTGTCAATTTAGATGAATTTGTTCTCGTACATATGTTTTGACATGAATCTTCGTCGTCTCGTCAATCTGTGTCATTTTGTTTTTGCGTATTGCATGTGTTTCCATGTGTATTTTTAACTATCGTAGCTGACAGCTAACTGACTAATATAATTTAAATATAAATATTACACGAAACACGAATCTGTTGGTATTTGGTAATTGTGATGGATGGTTTATTGAAATATCGAGAAAGTGATAAAGTCTGACCATTAAACATGCATAAAAAAATGTTATACGAGATATAATGAATAACCTGAAATAGCATAACTTTCAAATATTAAAACAGTATTTCCTAATCAATTAATTACTTCGGTTAAAAAGTTCAAATATACTTCTCTTTCATGAAATAAGGATAAATTTTGCTATCAAATTTCCAGTCAAAATTCAATAAATTATACAAGGTAAAAATAATATATGATAAATTTTTAGGATAACTTTTTCCTAACACAGAATTAACCGACATTTGTGCAAAGTCATTCCACTCCAAATGTTACTCTGTTACTGCACACTCTACATTTTAATGCTTCCATATTTCTTTTTTTATTTTCTGTTTTATGATCTACGCCATGAATTTATCAACGTCAAATGTCCGTGTCATTCTTACCAAATAATATGTATGTACTTCTAATATGTAGTTATAATAATTACAGGCTATGGAAGATTAATGCCGTTCTCCGTTAATATTTATGGAAATTTCAATGTATTCGTATAATCGCAACGTGTCAGATGCATAATTATGGTCATCGATACTTGCACGATTCCAAGTAGAAACATTTCACGCACATGTTATTTGTCAATTTCGATTGATTTCCATATCTAGGTAATTGTAATTTCTTCATTATTTACTTATTAGGTATTTTCTTCATTACTTCAGGCATTTGATATAAATGCTACCTTAGAATTGTACTATGTATATTATGTAACAAATGTATCTACTACGTTCTTTACAACGTAGCATCATTTTTATTTTCATTTATATGTGCAACACCACAATTAATTATTTTTAAAGTAATCAAATGTTCATGCGTGTATTTGTAAAGGTCGTCTTCGTCCTGTATATGGAAAAAGTTTTCAACTTTGCGGGAACCACGGTGAAACCATTTAATACACAAAATGTAGTTTTACATTGCAACTTCAATCATTTCCTTATAGAAATCGTTTGTTGTTCGGTTTTATAATAGATAAGCGACTTAATTCAATGATAGAAAAATTGGGAAAGATAATTATTTTCTACTTATATCTATCGCGGATTTGTTTAATTATTACAGCTTCGATATGATAAAAATCGAAGACCATAAAACGATCTACGGTCTACATCGAACAAAAATGCTTATAGTGTCACGATAAAGATTTATCACGGGATATCAAATTTTTTGTTTCTCTTTCTAAACAAATCTCACATTATTCCAAATCATATCTATACAATTAAATAATTGAATATCGATATGATTTTTAAAGAATAAATGGAACCCAAATTAACGCTTTCTTATCAGAGTTATGAATGTTAACATTGATGTTTATCATAAAGATTACACTACTTATATTAATAAGCAAAAGTGCGTGTCACGATAATGAATATGCGATATCATTTCGAGTCTTATCTTTACTTGGATATTGAAAGTGCTTAGTTGTTGCAAGTAATTGCCGTATTGCACCACTATATTGCATAGTACAATGCAATAATAAATTTTTTATCGGATTCTTCACGTTACTCTAATAATAATAATAATAATAATAATAATAATAATAATAATAATAATAATAATAATAATAATAATAATAATATATTATAATAAATTTCGAAAATTAGATTCACAAGATTTCGTAGATTTTTAGCAATTGCATAAACTAGAGATGTTGAAAGAAAGAAGCGAAAACTGTTTGAAAGAAATAAACAAACAAACAAATATTTGGAAAGAGAAATGAAAGAAATACTGTTGCGTTCTCTCAACTAGGTGACGATCAGTTAAATTGAAAACTGTTCGGTTGGGTCGCGAACCTTGAAAGATATTAACGCTCAAACTGGAGGGAGTTTAAAGAGTTCTAGTTTGCTTGTCATTTTTACGTTCATTTGAAATGTTTAGTACAAAAGAATATGAAACGTAAGAGATATGAAACATAAGAGTCCTATTCTCGAAGCGCCTGGTGCTTACATTCTAGGTGACTGTTGAACTATTGGTACGTCTTGTACGTACCTGGTCGAGGATGCGTAGCGTAACGTCCCGTTGGCGACCTCATCCGGTGTTCTATTGTCGAATTCTAATCTAGGGTCGAAGTTTGTAACACGTCGTCTGCTATTGAGCGAAGCCGTCGAGCGCTTAAAGATGCTAATTATATTGTCGACGTGATCCGAATCGTAAATTTTTATAATGTGCGATGCGAGAAATTCCAAATTCTCAAGAAAATAGCAGATGTGCTATCCGTACCATAAAGTTGGGATAATCTTGTATTTTCAACAAATACAAAACGATATAATGAATAAATATATAACGAAGATATCAAAATATACATACATATATCATAGGTAAGTAAATATGCCATGGAAATGGAAATCGCAAGTCTAAAGATGTGTCCTCACTATGTCGATCGGTATTGCCAAAATCGATGAACGTTTCCACTGAAAACACAAAGAACGTGCATCAGTCTGTAAAATAAAATGAAATCTAAAAACACAAACTCCTTGTGAATCGCTCGGCACGAGGTCGTTGCCCATATCGGCGTGACTTTCTTCGAAAGATACCCCTACGAATCGGTTTCGAGTTTGGAACAAACATATCACATCGGCAGGTGCCAATGTCATATTCTTATCATCGACCTGTGTCTCCATACGTTTGATTTGAGTTATAGAAATCAACCTTAAGACAATGTCACGAAACTATATTTTTGAAAACAACAGAATATGCCTTAAAAAATGAAATCAGTAAAAAATGTTTCAACAAAATGAGCATAAGAGTTTTTAACCAGAATAAGATTTCATAGGCCATACTAAGAAAGACGAGTTATTCAAACCGCTAATCATAGATTTTCTTAATTAACGCGTAACAATCTTATGCAATATGTTATCAGTATAGATAACACTTGACATTTACTTAAGTGCAATATGCTAATAAAACTATTAAAATAGAGCTGCTCATGAATCTCATTTAACCTCAGAAACGTCAAATAACAGAAGAATGCGCGATGTAATCGTGATATGACCTTTTTTTGCATCCGCATTTGCGTAATTCAACTGAAATGTTCAGATAGTCACGGGATGATCATGCAAATTCTGTTCCGTAATTGAAAGCATTTTGCAATACGAGTACAGGCTAATTAATTTTGTTATTATCTTCAACTATTCATATTTCATTCTTATTTCTATTAAGCAACAAGATCTGTAATATCGTGAGAGAAACACAAGAAAGTCACATTTGTGTTATCATGGACGAAAGTTCATTTTTTTACTCTAACCTTCAATTAATACCTATGTTTTTTAATAACTTTCTAATGAGCCTTAGTAGACGAATGATACCAATATGTGACTACAATAGAATAAGTTGTATTTATTAATAATGGGTGTATTAAAATCACTAGTATATACCATGAATGACGCTTATCGCGTAAAATATCTAGCCTATATGTATAAAAAGATTAGCCAAAATTTGCAACACTTTTATGTCACGTTTCTATACAACGTTTTCAATTGGAATTATCGCGAATGTTACAGATTCGTGTTTCGTGTTATTCTTTCCGACATTTATCCGCGTTTAATGTAAAAGTGTTTGATTTTCGGGAGGCGAGCCTACCTAGTAGAATATAAGAGAATTAAGTATTCAAAGAACAAACGATCTAATGAAAGCATAACTCAGATTATCGTAGCTATCTATGATCCAAAGATCTTATCATTATTCGATGTAATATATAAAATACCGGAAAAGTTATTTGCAATAATTACAAACAATATTACGATGGTATTGTTGGAGAGCAATGATGATGAAATTTCACCCATGATAGCTGATGGAAAGATTAAAGTGGAAAATTTTCTCTAAAAATTAAGAAAGTTGACGGTAAAAGAACACGATTGACTTTTTAATGGATCGAAGAACGCAGCATGATTTACTACTAACTGGTGATATCGTGCAAAAAGTGAGATTTTTATGGGATAATGTGGTGACTACGACGAAAGTGGTTTGCATGTCTGTAAACGCGAGTGCCAGGTGGTACCGAGATAGAGACACGCGTGAGTCAACAAGGATCGAGGTTATTCTTAATTATGCTACCTGACCCTGCACGAGACACAACATAAGAAGAATGGTGGGTGGCAACTTGAACATAGCCGAGTCGCCCGATCAACTTGGTTGAAAGAATCCCATTCGTGACAGGGTGCTCCATAAATCGCTCGCGTGCTCTACCGAAAGCGATTAATATCCCTTGGATGACAGAAGCATCGATGTATGTACGAGATACAATGGAACTTTGAATATTCGAATAATCGCTATCAGAACGTATTATTATCCGAACGATTTACTATATTCGAAGATTCGATCGTTATGTTGGGAGAAACCTAACGCTTACATAGATGCTATGATGAGAATAACTTACATACATATTTAAGTAACAATTTCGTAAAACGCTGGAGATATGGTTTAAATACACATAAGTCTATCTAATCACGTTTACCAACTACTTCCGTCAAATCATGAAAGTCACGCAGCTGGCAGTGCCATCGTTGGTCTATCATTTTTATTGCAACGACTGATAACTTCACCGATACACGCCTAAGAGAGGGGTTTAGCATTACACGTTTGAAGCAATTTCACCGAGTTTCGTCTGATATTCGACGAATACGCTCATGCAATCACGATGAAAATGCATAATTTCACGAGAACAACAAATGACATTCCCTAATCTTTATTACTTTTCTATATATGAAGGATATTATAGGGAGATTATAAAATCAACGGTGTTAAACTTTATTTATGCTGGAATGTCTGAAGAAAGAATTTGTAGAAAGATGCAAAGCTATAAATCAAAATTGTATGCAGAATTGATAATTAGGAAAATTTAGCGAGTCACAATTATGAGTTTCAAAACTGTCCTGAAAAGGTAGATTGCAACATGGACGAAACGTCGGGCAAATATTCAGTTCCAACCGATGAACATAATTTCATTATTTTGGCTAAGTATTTCGTACTCTTTATATAAAAATACAATACGGGCATCAGACAGAACTTTTCGATTCTATTTTTTATTATTCTACGTTCGATTCTATATTCGATAAACACAATTTTAATTGCACAATTTGTTTCATAAATTCAAAGATTATAGATCCAAAATCTCAAATATACTATCTTGTTAACTCGTTCATTTTTTTTTTTTTTTATCACTATAGAAATTTCTGCCTATCGTCTGAAATTTATACCGAGACAAGCGATCAGTCGTTCCTCAGACAGGATTTTCGCAAGAACAGCGACAGCAACATCGCGTGAAGCGTCGAACTCGTAGGATTCACCGTTTTCCATAGCACAGGATGTATGCGTGGTGTGTGCGGACACGCTTCACGGTATACGCGTAACCGAGCAATTTCTTCGACGAGATGGAAGAGATCGATGCTACTTTGGCAAGCCATCGGAGCATTGCGCGATCGTGCAAGACGAGCTCGACGATCCGTTGCATATGTCGCGGCTATATACGCAAACTCCTCGCGGAATCCGGCTAGCTGTCTAACGACGCCGTCGAGCCAGAAGCAGTCCGTATCAGCTTCAATTCGCTGGTAAATGTTTGTCTTTCAAGGATTCGTTTCTCTTGCTTGAACACGAATACATTCGCGCTTCGATTCTTCACGGAAATCGCTCCGATTGATGCGTTCGTTCGCATCAATTCGTACGATTAATTGAATCCTTGAAATTCCAAAATTTTATTCTATTTGTTACAAAATGTTCGATACGATACGCCGTGTTTATAGTTTAGATAATTTAATCATCGTTGCTCGAGACACTAGACCGAGATCTACGAGAGATATAGCAGTAAAGACTATTTGCTACTGGCATGATAAGCTGATAAGTATTTGCTAGTAAAATAGTAGCTAGTAAAATAAAAGAGGCTACTAAATATAATTAACGCGTAAGATAAGGGATAACGAGGATCACGTGCAAGTATAAAGAATTGTGATATTTATTGGACAGCGGATTGTATCACAAAACTGAGTGTGGATAGTGCGAATGTTTCTGAGTTGATAACGGCTTAAATATCGCGGGATTAATAACAAACTATTGATACACACTAACTGGAAACTACTCGAGATAAGGCTCCTATAATCCCTGATACGATAGTTGTTAACGTAGGAGAAACACATGGATTTATCGATTATACATTTTGAGCTTGCAAAGGTGGTCAGTTCAATATAAAACCCCTTCAGCAAGTGGCTACCTCCACGTTACCAGCCCTCGAGGGTACGGTGGTTTTTGCCAGCGATCATAACACGCAATGAACTCTTATGAAACGCATATCAATACATGCTGGGTGTTTTATTTGGTCTTATTTATATTGGTGTTAGGAAAATCAGAATTTCTTAGATTTATAAACATATGAAGATATAAACGTGTAAAAGTATAAATAAATAAAAGAGATAAAAACATAAATCCTGAACATGGGATGAGCATAAGGAGAAATTCTGAATAAAACATGTAGGTTTTTTTCGACAAGGTTTTCTTTTAAGTACTTTCGAGGTTATATATACTTATAAAACGAAGTTGTCATCCAATAGATAATAGCAAATAGAAAAATTAGACTTCGTACGCGTAAAAAATGATGTATGGCTTTATGAATAACACTGTCATGTCCCGCGCTGCGCACGCGTCGTAACGTAGACTAAACGTTATTGTTAAAAAGTTACGATTGTATGTAATCGGATATAGATCGTATTTCAACTTTAAAATGATATAAAATGATACGTACATAAAGATTAAAAAATAATGATTTTGAATTTTCATATTCATATTTCAACATTTTCAACATATTTCATATGTTACGACTTTGCAATGTATAAGCATATCTTTGAAGATGACGAATTTTGTTCCTTCATGAGAGACGAGGAAAAGATGTTCAACGACGTTTGTCATGCAAACACTGTTTCATAACTCACAATGTTTCTAATATTCCATGATTGCTGCATCATCGTAACGTCAATTTCTAGTCGACAACGATCTTCGAGCAGTTAACGATTTCCACCGAATGCCGATAGTGAAAATCGTCTGGAAATTCTCTAGAAACTTACTAGACGATTCGCGATCGTTTCGCTTAAAAAGAATCCAATTTTGGTGTTCCGCGTGAAAAGCTGTCCAGGTTTCTCGATCTCTTTCGCGAACTTGCAAGGAAATTGAATTCCAGGCTACGATCGTTCGAGCAATTATCGGTGATTTAACCGGAGGCGAGCAACGTGCCCACGGGGGCGGTTAAGAAACTTGACAAACCTGGACGCAGAAAATCGTTTCGACTCGTGTTACGTTACGACAGACCGTCCTGGGATTTTACACTTTCTCGGTCGCGGAGAAACGAAACCGCCAGCCTGCGGCCTCGTGACGGGCAGCTATTTGTCGTTGATAGATGTTTTTCTTCCGGTACGGTTCGCTGCCTGCTACCAGATCCGCTTCTCTTACTTTCAAACGAATTTCACTGCGTCAAACGACAGAGAATAGTCTCATTGCGATCATTCGTATATGGTTATCTATTTCTTCTTTCATCCGGGTCATATAATTGAAATTTTATGTCATTGATATAAATCATTTTTTTCGTATTACAGAATTTTTATTTGTATCTTAGATTTATGCAATGGATCTTTCTTCTCTGATTATAGACGATATAGTAAAGTAATAATCTATTTTACTTACATTATGTTAAAGCGTCGCGTTTACGCTGTTTGGATTCTCATAAGTAAAAGCTTTATCGTTGGCCTTTCCTGTATTGACATTGATTTTACAATGTTTGTGCATTTCCCTCGTTGTTTTATTATCCTTATAAACGCTGAACAGTCGCCATATACAAATAATCTAATCTGCAAAATTTCACTTATGATAAAAGTCAATGTGTAGTGAACGTGCATTAAAGCCTGTTGCATACGAAGCTTTGCATTTGGATTTATGACAACAATATAACACTAGTCTGTGTCATCATTTTAATACCGTAAACTGATCATAGGAAGCAACTGTATATTTTTAATAAACTTTCTCGTGACGTTTATTATTTGCTGATTTGATCTTTTTATGTAACAAGTGATTTCTGTCATTTTCACTTGATCGATGAAGTGTTTTTTATCACGATATTTACATACTTTTTCATGCTTTTAAATTGTATTCTACTTTTTATAGGAAAAGGGATGGGGGATACTAAAGGCAGCAAAATATTCACATCTTTTACGATTACTTTTGGAAATAGCCATGTGTATGTCACTATTATCGACTGCAAACAATTTTTTACAAATCCTCGAATTCTGTCTTCTATCGATTTGTACAAACACAAATTTTACAAATGATGAACCATGCATTAATTTTTTAATATATGAAATATCGATAAATATATCGTACAATATATAATATACTAAATGGATATAGCATAAAAGCCCGCAATTTAATAATCATTGCTAAGATTTATATGATATGCATATGCAGTAAGATATAGATGTCAAAACAACAAATCCACTCCGCAAACATATGTTGTCATTACTCATAATAATAGTTAACTATACTAGCGATATGAGACTGTAATTCAGCGATGACGGGTACCATTTTAAAATTATAATGTATACCGATATCCTATCATTATTACATAGATTATGTAAAATGACGATAACCTGGAGGCGTCCCTTTTAGTAGACCTACAACCAGGACTTGCTTCAGTTTGTCTTGACACAAGGAATATGAAACACCACCTCTGTAGTCTGTTGTTCGTTGTGTGCGTCTTGTACATCGCGGAGCAATCGGAATGTTACAAGATTCTAGCCATCGTTCCGACACCATCTTACAGTCATCAAATACCGTACCGACGATTATGGCTGGAACTACACAAACGAGGTCACGAAGTTGTGCTAGTCACGGCGAACCCTATACCAAATATCAAATCACCGAATTTTACGCAAATCGATATTAGCCAATCTTACGGATCCATAAGGAGTTTAGATTTTGTTCAAATGCGATTTGAGGGAAAACGCTGGTTGCATATTGTGGAAGAAGAAATGTTGCCTATAGTCGAGGTTTTTGCGGAAACGGTGCTCAATTCTACAGAATTGCGGAAGCTGTATGCTGCAGACAGCAACGCAACGTTCGATGTCTATTTGACGGAATTCCTCTTCGCGCCCGCCACTTACGCTTTCGCACATCGATTCAATGTTCCTATAATAGGTACGCCTTTAACAATCATTTTTGTATTTATTAGTTTCGTTACCTTTATTACGAATATATATAGCGTGAAGCACCTGGCAACCTAATTCTTTTTGACGTAGAATGTTCCGAAGAATCAACATGTGTAAAAGGTCCTCCAAACGACCTTTATATGTCTTCTGACATTTGAAGTAATTAAATGAAAAGGGATTTCGAATGTGATTCATTTAGAAAATAACATTATAAATTAAAAAAGACATATCGTATTGTAGAACTAAACATACACCATTTTCAAAAATATAGTTACCGAATACACTTTCCACTTTTCCAAATCATTATAATTGAACTCATTATCATATCGTGATTAGATCGCGAACGTCTATGCATTTATTATAAATTTGAAGATGCAAAAATATGAATATACATTTGCATATTACCAAAGTAAACTATTTGTTGGAATATTAGTATCTCAAAAGAAACTATATTTAAGGTTACTTTTATTGTTAGTTTCTTTTAGATTAATAGATTAAGATCACCTCTAATTACGTTTTGCATGACCGTAGGGTTAAGTTCATTAGGGATACTTGCCGTTAACGAACACGCTCTTGGTGGATTGGTCCTCCCTTCTCACGAGTACACGTGGGAAATGGAAGACAACACAGGAACGAATCTACCGTTCTTGAAGAGACTGCGCAATTTCGTCAACATGTGGCGTAGCTTATATTACGTTTACCACGAGATCTTTCCTCAGCAACAGAAATTGGCAGAAAAATATTTTGGGCCTCTGCCACCAATGTTAGACGTATTGAAGAACGTTAGCATGCTTTTCATCAATCAGGCCGACGTTATGGCACCGGCTCGACCGAAACTAGCGAACGTAATCACGTTTACATCCTCCCACATAGAAAAAATTCCGAAAGTTCTGCCTAAGGTAGGGTTTATACAATAACATTTATGCGTACAAATTTATGCGTATATTGAATAAGGATTTATCTAGCACAAATACAATTTTATTACTCGTATGTTTAGTAAAATTATAAATGGTATAGGAAGGGTAACAACTAAACTGTATGTAACGATATGATGAATTGGATAAGATGCATTAGGTGGCTCTAGCTTTTTTACTATTGTTGAAGTTTTTTACTTGTAAATTAACTCATAAATTTTTCTAAACCGGCATTACAAAACTCATGAGTAATAACAGAACTAACTCCCCTTTAGTTATTATTTTTTATGTATAATCAACTCTCTTACACACATGTGTCTTTCATCAGGATGTTCTATTTTGTCACAGGACTTACAAGCATTTCTGGATGGCGCTACAAATGGGTTCATCTACTTCAGTCTTGGTAGTAACGCAAGAAGTGCAAGTTTACCACTGGAGATCCGACGCATGTTCTGCGATGTGTTCGCCAAGCTACCGTATAGAGTCGTCTGGAAATTCGAGGAGGATTTTCCCGGGAAACCTGATAATGTTTACATCGGAAAATGGCTACCACAACAAACCATTCTCGGTATGATCTTATTCTCAATAAAATATTTATACATCGCAGATACTATTCCTCGATAAAAAATGATCTAACGAATCATATTAATCTACAGCTCATCCGAACATTAAGCTGTTCATTTATCAAGGAGGCCTGCAGAGCAGCGAGGAGACCGTCCACTATGGAGTACCAGTTCTTGGTTTCGCAATTTTGGCCGATCAAGATTATCAAGTAGCCAGAATGGAAGCTCTGGGCATTGGAAAATATTTGGAAATTACAACCCTTAAGAAAGATGAACTTGAAAATGCTATTACAGAGCTTATAACTAACAAAAAGTAAGTATAATCCGACTTTTTTGCTATAATTGTGCTATTTTTGTTTAACACTAAAAGTACCAAGTCTGCAATTATATAATTGTGTTATTTTTGAGAGTTCGGCGCTAGAACTACCTAATCTATGAAAATGACGGACGAGTTTTAGAGTATTCGTTTTTGTAATAACACGATCCTTTTGGAAAAATTTGTTTGAATCCCAATTAATCAGAATTTTTGGAATAAAGATTCCTGTGTTCTAAAGTATTATTTCTGCAAGTTAATCGAGACTGTAGAATCATTCGAATAACGAAAGGAAAGCAATCAAGTTATTTTCATGTTGAAAAGTATTCAAAATGGAAAAAGAATTAATAGACTGAAATTTTGAAATTCTTTTAGCTGCTAGATTTTCTAATAAATCTTTCAATGACATTGTTCGATGTACTATGTGATGTGATTTTTGGTTGAATTTATTACGCTTGCTTTCAGATACAAAG
This sequence comes from Bombus impatiens, assembly GCF_000188095.3. Classification (NCBI taxonomy): domain Eukaryota; kingdom Metazoa; phylum Arthropoda; class Insecta; order Hymenoptera; family Apidae; genus Bombus; species Bombus impatiens. The sequence continues at coordinate 233,721 of NT_176990.1, forward strand.
AAAGGATACGTTACATCCGAAATGTCGTTCAGGATACACCGTACGATCCGGTAGAGCACCTCGCTTGGTGGACGGAGTACGCGATACGAACGAAAGGCGCCCCTCATCTTCACAGTAGTCTAGCTTTTCAGCCTTGGTATCAACGTTGCGATATGGACATTGTAGCGTTCTTAACGATTACAATTTTCTTGATCGCTTCAATTACGTTTTATTTAATTTCCAAGATTGTTGTCTACATTCATAAAAAAATCAAATCGACTGAAAAGCAAAAGATAAGCTAAGTATTTATGACGCAATTGATTGAAGAGAAGTACTTATAGCACAATTCAGTCCAAGTGACACAAGCGTTTAGCATCTCATTTCAACGAATGAATTTTATCTAGTTTCGTTAAAGAAATGATCATCCTGCGTTTTATAATTGGCGACTTATTCTGGTTACAAGACTAACGATTTTGATATGTATAGATATATATATACATACGTCTGTTGCGTTCCGGAAGTTATATCGTTTGTTTCCTAATTTATTGTTTTTAACTGTAACGCGTCTTTTGTTATCAAGAACGAAAACGAAATACTTTAAATCGTATATTATAAGGGATCAATCAGTATTGCTGGCAATATGTTGATCATATGATCAAATAGTACTTGTTAGTCGCAAATATGTAGCGATTTCGCCGATAAAATCTCCTCATCCTGCTCCGTTAAGCGAAGCAAAATGTTGACGATGATTGATATTGTAATTTTAAAAAATCGAAGGCGTCATGTAGTTATTCGAAGTAAATCCTTTTTAATTGATACAAAATTATGTAGAAAAAGTCATAAAGCCAAAGATGAATAGAATAATAATTAAAGTACATCTATTTAGGAAGACAATAATCTTTACAAACACTAATAAATATCATAATTTTTATACCAGCAAGTGATTCTTGCCATAATTTACCCTACGAGCTAATTATTATAGTAGCCCTTTACTTCCTACCAAATAATCAGTTTACTTAACATTAGAATTATGCTTATCAGACTTTTCATTTAGTGCAAAATGATCTTTGTCAAGCACTTTTTTTTACTGGCAAATACTTGTCAGCCGCCGTTCAGATGGCAAATAATCTTTGATGTTATATCTCTCTAGCCTGGCATATCGAACAATTTCTCCTATAATAACAAAAGATATGTACCCGAAAAGAATTTTGTAGTATTGTTACAAGTACTTAGCAAAGCTTCGGACAATTTATATTCACATGATATCTTCATATTCTATTCATAAAATATTGATAAAGTATCGTTATAAAAAATATAGAAGCAAAATTCCAATCATTAATTAAAATATTGTTCATATTTAATTTTTGCGTATTAAAATTAATATGGACAGAAATATCCTCAGAAATGGAAGAGATCCGTTATGTTCGGTTATGAGCGTTTATGATAAAAGTGAACGTGCATTAAAACCTGTTGCATACCAAGCTTTGCATTGAGATTTATGACAACACTGTAATAGTAGTCTGCGTTAACATTTTAATACTGTAAATCGGTAATAGAATGCAACTGTATATTTCTAATAATCTTTTTCGTGATGTTTATTATTTGCTGATTTGGTCGTTTTATGTTAATAAGTGATTTCTGCCGTTGCCATTTGTTACGTCGCGTAACACTCTACCTAGCCCAGGCCACACACCGCGGGCAACCAGATGTCTTCGGATACTCACTGCATACCCTCAATAGTCTCAAGTACCTTCCATAAATCTCAGGAATTTCCTAGTCGAGGTCCTTCAAACCAATCAAACGTCTGTTTCCGAAGCATTATTAATGACTATTGTCTACTACGGCTTGGCAAGGGAAAGTTAGTTTTTCTCGCGTATGATGCAACTTTCCTCCCACTAACCACTTTCTCTCGAGGGCGGTTAAGACCCTTCGTTTAACCAATTAACAACGAAGCTTATTTCCCTCACTCTCTTAGCCAAAATCGTCATCGACAAATCCGATGGTCCCGTGCGCTAGACACACCCATCCTTAGCTTTCCTCCGCCACAGCATCGTCACCGAACATCACTGATTTTACATCCTTCGAACGATCAACATCCTTCGACCGGGTATACACACCCGTAGATCAGTCACTCACTCATCTCGTACGTACGCACCAGCGTAACTGCCTTCGTTATAAGTTGTTGGAATAATCTTACTATACTGTGTCATATTCATTCAACCACCTCTGTTATCTTAACCGAAACAGAGGAACGACTACTTCGCGACGTCGATTAACCGAATCGCAGCGAGAATTTACGCCTCTCGCTGACACGTTTTCCTCGCGACCACGTCTCTCCGCGAACGGTAGTAACACCATTTGATCGATGAAATAGTATTGTGTACTAAGTATGATAGCGAGTTGTATGATTGCAACATGGTTATGCAATGTTATATTACATGACATGGAGATAGAGATTGTATCCTTAAAATTGATTTTCTATCTCGCTATTATATTCGTACAAGAGTTTTTTTATCGTGATATTTATCACACTTTTTCATGTTTCTAATCCGTATTGTATTTTCTATAGGAAAAGCAAACAAATAATGGTGAACGCTATAGGCAGCAAGAAGCTTATATTTTTCACGATTACTGTCAAAAATAGTCATGTATATATCCGCATTACGGATTGTAAACAATTTTTTACAAATCATCGAATTTCTGTGTTCTATCGATTTCTACAAACGCAATGCATTAAATTGTGTAACATATGAAATTTTGACAAATATGTTGTATAATATATAATATACTAAACAAATATTAATACAAATCTGTAATTTAATAAAAGGTCTATATGATATGTTTGATATGATATATTAGAACGTAGACGCCAAAACAATATATCCATCGCACACGTACATTGCACTTACATATAGCAATGGTTAATAGTACTAGCGGTATTCGACGGTAATTTAGAGATAACGGATACTATTTTAAAATTGCAGTACATACCGATATCGTATCATCAATGATAAATTGCGTAATATGACGATAGCTTGGAGATGTCCCTTTTAATAGACCCGTAAGCGGGATCAGCTTCAGTTTATCTTGATACGAGGAATATGAAGCACCACCTCTCTAGTCTGTTGTTCGTTCTGTGCGTCTTGGGCATCGCGAAGCAGTCGGAATGTTACAAGATTCTAGCCATCGTTCCGACACCATCCTACAGTCATCAAATACCGTACCGACGATTATGGCTAGAACTACACAAACGAGGTAACGAAGTTGTGCTAGCCACGTCGGACCCTATACCAAATATCAAATCACCGAATTTTACGCAAGTCGATATTAGCCAATCTTACGGAATCATAAAGAGCTTAGATTTTGTTCAAATGCGGTTTGAGGGAAAACGTTGGACCTATTTTGTCGAAGAAGAAATGTTGCCTATGAGCGAAATTTTTGCAGACTCTGTGCTCAATTCTACAGAACTGCGGAAGCTATATGCTCCAGACAGCAACGCAACGTTCGACGTCTTACTGACGGAGGTCCTATTTCTGCCATCCATTTACGCTTTCGCACATCGATTCAATGTTCCAATAATAGGTACGTCTTTAATATATAAGTATGTATTGGTTTTTCTACCTTTATTTCGTTTTGAAAATCACTAATATATAGTGTGAAGCACGTGGAACGTACCTCTTAATACTTTTCGACGTAGAATGTTCCGACATGTGTAAAATGGTCTTTGAATGACCTTTATATGTCTTCTTTGCATGCTCCTAAAAAGAACCAATTTTGTCAGATCATGCTGCAGAAACCATCCTAGTTCTATCTGAGATATTTTTTATTGAAATTCAACTGGTTTTAGTTATATAGTAGTAGTTTTAATAAAGAATCATACATTAACAGTATAATAGAACGTTCCATTATGCAACCTACTTTCTCAATTGCACTTGGTATATACACGCACACGCACACGCACACGCACACCAGATCTTCTATGAGAGTGTCAGGAACTTGCAATATAATCTATTGAGCAAACATACATCTAAATGGTCGTTAAAATTGAAACACATGTTCGCGTCAATAAGCGACAATATAAAGCGCCGTCCACCGAACAACGCAATGCCTAAGCGGCACCGAAATAGCATTCAAATATTCGAAACTATCACTCATTTTGCAGAAGTATCGAAATTTACTATTAAACGTATGGCTGTAATAGCATTGTTGCCTATTCGATAAGGAGGAAGGTAATAGAAAAAACAGGAAGAGAATGTACTAGGTACATAGAAGCTTGAAGCTAAGAAACAACCAAAATGAATTTCATTAACTATATGTATAAGCAGTTAATTAGGAACGAATGGTAATACCATCAATATTTTTCAATGTCAACGCTCCAATATCAGATATCATTTAAAAAAATAGAGAATGTTATCGAATACAAAAATTATAGCAGCAATAACATCCATAGAAATACTGACAGACTCCTTAACGTAAATGCAAGACCATAAAATTTTATATACAATATTTATAATTATATATAAAACAATTAAATGTATAAAATTAAATCAACTGAACTAACTGTCAAAATTGAAACTACTTAAATTAATAGTTTGAAAATTTGAAATAATTAGACTACGTAAATAAAACATTTCGATAAGATTACATGTAAGTGAGGTGGACATATCGGTGGCTATTTAATGCAATTCAGATGTTGCGCTGTCACGTAGGCAACGGCCTTCCACCGTACACGCTTTATGTTTATAGAAAATCTCATTTTAACTTGTTAACCGCGTCATCCCCCATCCAAAAATTTCTGCAATTGTGAACTCAAAATTTCATGATGGAAAGAAATCTATTTCAATTACGTCAGTTCTAGTGCTTGTAAATGTATGATATAATTTGGTTTTAACAAAAATGGAACTACATGCAAAGATAAAAGATATCTAAATAGACAAACTATAATATTGTTAGTGAATTATTTATTTTTCCCGGCTAATAAATTAGCGTGCAATAAATCAATCAGATTTGTAACAGTTTGAGAAGCATAATTCCTTTATTTATAGATCTATATTTTAATACCTGGATCCACTTCTATTAAAAATCAAACATATCATATATTCTAAGTGTTATTAGATAATAATTATAGAAACGTTTAGATAAGGAGTGATTTGATTAATAGATTAAAATTAACCCCCATTACATTTTGCATGACCGTAGGGATAAGTTCATTAGGATTGGCTGGCTTTAACGAACACGCTCTTGGTGGATTGATCCTACCATCTCACGAGTACACGTGGGAAATGGAAGACAACACGGGTACGAATCT
>NT_176991.1:0-351 GCF_000188095.3 Bombus impatiens
TCTTCGTACATCACTAACCCCTTCCTCAACTCTTTGATTGACGTAGCGCCGTACAATATAGCCCTATTGTTCTCGTGGTCTATTATTCCATCCACTATGTATTCCACCTTTGCTTCCTCCTGTATGTCCACGTGGCTGGCTATTTCGAGCATGCGGTACATGTAAGCCAAACATGCTTCATCACTCTCCTTTTTTGTTTCTTCCAGTTTCTGATGTACCTGCCTTCTGTTGACTTTCCTCGAAAATTCTTTCACTAGCCCCCTCTTCAACTCATGCCAAGTCCTGGCATGACACTCGAATCTCGCAAATGTTTTCGCTGATCCCTTCAGCAGCTTCCTCGCGTAGACTGCC
>NT_176991.1:358-845 GCF_000188095.3 Bombus impatiens
ACTGCCTTCTGCCCATCCGACCACATGCACGTATCAGCGACTTCCTCGAACGACTCGAACCATCGTTCGACATTTTCACCTTTGTTGCCACTAAACGACTCTAATGCATCTTCGACGTCCCTAAAACTCAGTGTCGAACCAACACACGCCCTTCGACAATATCCATCACGGTCCTGATACACCCTTCGCGTACCTCTCTTGTATCCTCTTGCGTTTTTTTTGTCATTTTCATCCTCACTTTCGTCGTCGCTTTCTTCTTCCGACGATATGTCATTACCATCCATGGCCGCTTGTAGCCGTGCGCGTAATTCTACTTTTCTTCCCGTCGTTTTTAAATCCAAACAAGCGAGGCGCTCCTTCAACTCCTTCGTATTCATTTTCTCAAAATTTTCATCTTCGTTACAATCACGCTCAGCTCTCTGTACATTTCCTAAATCTCGTTGACCGGTTAGCTCTTCACCGCCCGTCGATCCCTTAGGATACGATT
>NT_176991.1:900-4368 GCF_000188095.3 Bombus impatiens
CACCCGATATAGGGAGGTTCATTCGCGCGAGCTTACTCCTCAGCTCCTCCAGCGTCGAACCTTCTTCACCCGACAATCGTTCGTCCCCAACGTTTGCCATTTTTCACGCTACACAAACTTAAACAGTCAACGATATCGTCTTTTATCGCACCGCGTACCGGTAAATTCACAACTAGCTCGAATAGCTCTGTTAAACCGTTTCGTTTTCTGTCTTGTCCAATCCCGGACGAGCCCCCAAAAAATGTAATATCGTGATATAATAAGTGTATACAAAGGAATGGAAGATAGAAGAGACGATTGTTGTTCAAACTGAACTATTCACGCCAAACGTACAGAAAGCAGCACAACTAGATGATTAGAATACGACTCGACTCTCACAAAACGCAATCAACACTCTCTCGGTAACACACCACTCGCAAACTCTGTTTCTCGACTCCCACGCTGCTTCTCGACTCCTTCTCTCTGGCCGTTGTAGCATTCTATTGTAGCTTTTGCTAGGCCCACCGCACACGTGTTCTGCAGACGCTCGTGGCCAGGGTCACGTAGGTCTTTTCTACGAAACTATGCACTTGAAAAGACCGATGACACATTGATGGACCCGACGGCGCATCGGCTCTCGCGACACTGTTCATGGTTCGCCCGATATCTTTTAGGCTTTTCGTCCGCGATACTACAATTATATATTATTATTTATTATTTTATTATTACTTAGTCCATGCCTTTCGGCTTTGGACGACCTTTCAGTTTTATATCGTTTACCTATTACGCTTTTTACATTCTACCAGTCTTATGGCGTTATCACTTTATTGCCTGCTCCCTTATATCTATCTAAACTCTTTTCTTTGATGATTAAATGTATGAAAGGATATTACCAAAAAGTTTTCTTTTACCTCTTTGATATTGCTTTGTTCAACTCGTACATTTTATTCAACCAAATAAATACTAGGAAAAAACGGACTTATGCTGGAATAGCCGAATCATTACTAAAAAATATACCGTTACCAGAGTATAAACGAAGAGGACGATTATCGAAAGGAGATTTACCAAAGAGATTGTACGCGAAATATTTGAGTTATTTCCCAAAGCATATTGATCCAACAATATCGAAATCAAGGCCAGCAAGAGCCTGTAAAGTTTACACAAAACATAAAAAACGTAGCGAAACAACGCGGGAGGGCAAAATATGTAAAGTTCCATTACATGTACCTGTCGGAGATGAAAGGACATCGAAGCCTGCCCTTTGGAACATCGGGATAATCTCCTAACACCGTAATCTAGATTCTATCATAGGCGTAATTAAACAATTGTCGTCTTTCGATCCGATTGTATTTGTTTGAGATTTGAGATAGTGAGCTTATATTACACTTATATAATACTCACTTATATTTTAAATACATTAGGTTCTGTAATTTTGTTTATTAAATATCACATAATATTATTTCAACATAAACATTGTGTCTTCCACAGATTATTAATCTTAACTTCAAGATTAAATTCTAACAGGTGTTCTCATATCTAAACCTAAGATACATTTCTTATGTGTAGCTGTACTTCCCTTTCTTTTCTTGTCAGATCATCGTCTATGTATACACCCTTTTCCAATTTGCTTTTCTCCTTCGTTATCCGTATCTTTTCCTCCATCGATTTCATCGTCGCCACTATTATTGTGTTCTTGCCTCCCCCCTTTATCATATGTGCTCTTTCTACTTCTGCCCTTATCTTCATTTTTTCGTTTATGAACTCCTTTACTGTCTTTTCATTGCTTCCTTCGTTCCAGTCCTTTAATTACTATGTTCCTTCTTCTTTTCTCTCTCTCTCTCTCTCTCTCTCTCTCTGCTCTGTCTTTCTCCTCCTCGATTCTTCTAATTCTGCCCAATGGTTCCTTCTTTTCCCTTTCCCACTCTTCTCTCTCACTTCTTTCCTCTTCCTCTTTCATTTCCCTCTTCATCTCCTCCACTTTTTTTCGAATATCCCTTTTATTTCTTTTATCATTGCCTTAAATCCTCTTTCCATTTTCTCTGCTTTTTCCATCATGACTTCCATTCCTTTCTCCCTGGCTGGTGTCTCTTTTTCTGTCGAGCTGCACTTGTCCAGTGTATTTTTGAAGACTGCCATATTTCCCATTTTCCTTGGTCTTCCCTTGTTTATCGCAATCTGCCGTTTCCCTACCCTACTTTGTTTTGCCGCGCTTCTGACCTCCTAACCTCTTCTTTTCTAGTTTTTTTTATTTGTAACTCTCTCTGATTCTTGTCTTTTTTTCGCTTTTCTTTTGCTTTCTCCTCGTATGCTCACTCTTTATTTTCCCTTCTTCATGCCAGTTTGTGCGTCCTTTTCCTTTTTCCCTTCACACTTTATTTTTTCCACAGAAGTCTCCATCCGCGTGTTATCCTCGCTCCGAACCGAACCGAAAACCCAACTTTATTTATATAATCAAGAAACAATTATAAACTTCATTTCTTGATTTCAATGTATGGATCTATGCGCCTTTACTGTAGTGGTCTATAAATGTCAAAAAATATTTTGATCCATCATATCCGGTATTAGTGTGAGACCCATGTAATCCTTTCGCCACTGGAGGTTTCTCCGACGAGGCGCTCCCGCTGAACGAGCCGCCGTGCAAAAACTGTTGAAATGTTATTGTTATTTCCTTGTATATTATGACTTAAAAGTTGGTGAATTAATTCCAGGTGAAATTTTGCCATTGATATTTGTTTGTCAGTTTTTAATTCATATAAACAATGAGAGTTCCAAACGCACATATCTATTAAATAATAAAAATATTTTTATACAACTTCATACTTTTTCGTTCTGAATGCATGGTGTTTATAACCATGTTTGCTTTGTCCACAGTTCCCATCAACCGACTATAATCGACAATACGCTCTGCTTTTTTAATCATTTCTTGCGTGCGATAATGACATTTCGTGTGAACAAATTTTTCATTGTGGAAAGAACGCAACATATACACTTCCCTCTTTTCGCACCATTTCATTGCTAATAAAAGACTTGAGGAGCGGAAACTCGCTTCACCCATTTTTAATTTTTTCTGGGTAATTGGGGTGCCCTTTCGCCTTTCCTTTACAGTTCTATGGGTATTAGTTCCATTTTTATATAAAAAGATAAAAAGTGCTGGGCTTATGTACCAATTATCCAGATACAATGTATGGGCTTTGCCTAAATAAGGTTTCAATAGTTACACGACTATAGTCTTTGTTTCGCAGATAATTTCATTTTCGCTGCTTACAGTACTCAATGATCCACTATAAATAATAAGACCCTGTACATATCCAGATTGGGTATTAAATAAAATAAAAAATTTTATGCCAAATCTGTTTTTTTTTTTTTAGAGGGAATGTATTGTACAAAGGAGTAAATCCTTATTTGTAACTCTCTCTGGTTGTTACGACGCCTAAAACATCTGCACGCCAGCCCGCGCGACCGGACAACAACCGGCCTGCGCAACGCCAC
>NT_176991.1:4506-15042 GCF_000188095.3 Bombus impatiens
GAGGTCCGTGGGTTTATTAGGCGCACTTAAAACTCGGAGAAAGCGGGTATGCACCCATTAGGAAAATCCGAATAGCCTTCTAATAAAACAAGCTGGATTTTCTTCACGAATACGGTCATCTATGCAGCACGATGGTAGGAGACTTCCTATTCATCCCTTCGAGCAGTAGGGCAGGTCACTACCAATCAACACCGCGGTTCGTTACCCTCACTTTTCCTAACGAAAGTGGGAACAACGAATCCGCGTTCTTTAAACACAGGGGCACACCCACACCGAACTCTTCTTCCGTCACCGAACTTTTCTTCCGTATTAGAAAAAGAGCGACAGTCAGTCTAAAACTAATGCCTAACGCGGAAGTCTATACATAGCGCGAGAGTCGCATACTTCACGCAAATCTTTTGTCGGTTCTCGGTGCTGTCGAACATACATCTCCTCTCCTTATGTTATATAAAGTATTGGTTTGTTTCTGTATGTAATAATTATGGGTGTATGATCGGAGCTAAGCTCGAGGCTGGGTGCTATATTTAGTTTATTTGCATTTAGTCCCTTTGTAACTGCAAAATCAAGTAGGTCAGGTATTTTGCTCAGGTCTGTCGGCCATTATGTTGGTCTTCTTGTGGATAATATATTGAGGTTATTGTTTCTAATGTATTTTTCCAAGGTTCTACCTCGAGGTGTAGTGATTCTTGATCCCCTTAGTGTGTGCTTTGAATTGTAGTCTCCCGCTGTAATATACTTGTCACCTTAATGTTGAAAGTACTCTTCCCACATTTGTGATGTAATTTTGTGTAGCGGTGGTGCATATACTGTTGATAGCTGTAAATAGTTGCTGCTAGTTTATACTGTAACGGTAGTTGCTTGTATATATTCCTTACTAACTTGGCTGTGTAAATGGTGTTTAATGTCGTTTCTCATTATTACTGCGGTCCCTCTGTGTGCTCTTCCTGAGGGATTCTTGGTATCATATATGGTGTAATATGGTATTTTTAAATAGCTTTTTATAGTGAAGTGTGTTTCTAAGACAGGTAGTATATCGATATTGCTGTTATACAGGAATATTTTAGATTCTAGGGCCCTTTGTTGTAGGCCGTTAGAGGTCCAGGCTGCTATGTTAAGCGTGTCCATTTTTATTTTTTGCTTAGCATGTTTGTAAGTAGTTGTAGCATGAGTGTGATTTGTTGCGTTTGCTGTCTAAGGACTGCGTTTTGTTCTCTTATCATTTTTGTTAGCATTTCCGTGTATTTGATGGATTGCTTTAACAGTTCTTTGATTTCTGTAGCGTCGTCAATGTTATTATTCTGGTTTTGATTATCTAAGGGTGTTGATTGTTTGTTTACTTGCGCGTAGATTCGGCTACCAAAGGTGTTGTTATTATTATGGTTGATGTTCATTACATGCTGTACGTTTGTTGATGTCTCAGTTACTGTGCTATCCTGTTGTGTGTTGAGAGTTATTGTATGTCCTGTTACGAAGCGGCGGGAACAGTTTACTTTGAAGTTGTTTTCTGACTAAACAGCCTTTGTAGCTAGCTGGGTGGTTTCCACTGCAGTTGTAACATTTCACATCATTTATTTTTCCCGTGTGTGGGCAGTTCATTGTTAGGTGCTTTCCTGCGCATTTGACACACGCCGGGTTTCTGTTGCAGTAATTTTTTGTGTGTCCATATTGTTGACACCTCATGCATTGTAACCGCGCGCAAAATGCCATCATTCAATGATTTTGCATATGAAACGCTGTTATTTCCTTCCTGTTGGAAATATTTCGTCGTTTAAACGCTACTTTTACTCCATTTTGCACGCTGAATGCTGTGCACGCCTGTTTAAGAGACGCAACAAGCCCATCACATCGTAAAATACAATAATTTAATGATTTTGCCTACATTAAGCTGTGATTTCGTTCCGGTCTGAGATATTTCGTCTTGTAGTATCGTGGAAATCAAGATATAAATTTTTTCCCGAATACTTACAATTTATTAATAGTGAATTAAATATACAAATATAAATTGGACAGAAAACGATGTTTGTTTAACTGAAACTAACTCGTATCTATATCAAATAACTTTACAGTTATTTGGCAACTCTCGTCACAACGAATCCAACACTCTCTCCCTCTCTCTCTTTCTCTCTCTCTCTCTCTCTCCCTCTCTATCTCTCTAGCAACTCTAACAACTGGCAACTCGATCAATTCTCTCAACTCTACTCCTCAATGTCTGGATCAACTCTCTCAACTCTACTCTTCGACGTCTAGATCAACTCTGACTCTCGCAACACACGCACTTTACGACTCGCATACTCTGACTTCTCGGTCGACCCTCTTTGAAACACGAAACCGTCCTTCTGCTCTAACGTTGTTTGTTGTTTTCCTCATATCTCTGTAAGAACTAAGTGACTTTAGTCACATAGGCGCCCTTAAATGTAAACAAACCACAGAAGGACGACGTACACGGATTTTGGATCGGATTGTTAGGCCTTTCCTGACAATCACAGCTGCCGTGGAAGTTGTACGTGGCCCTTCGTGCTCGCCCTCTCGCTGCACTATGTACCGGTCATTTCGCAGGACTTTTAGTTAAGGAACTTCGGATACAGCTTTAGCCCGGGACCGCCCTGCGTTCTCTTGATCGCCACTAGATTTTCCGTCCTGCATGCTGTCGCCTTCTTGCGTCTCTTGTTATACGTCCACTTGTCTCGGGCTTGGATTTCCTCGATCCGTCTCTTTGAGTCTGCACGCAACTGATCTCGTTCCTTTTGGAACACCGCAGCCTGTTCGTCCTCGATGCTACTTCTCCTCTTTCGCTCTTCCTCTATCTTCCTCTCCGTTGTTTGTTTACCCGTTTCACTCTTGTCAGGGGCTTTGATCGTCGTGGCAGCATCGTGACACTTTCGTAGGCTCGGTTCGTACGTGGAAGACGTTAACAACTTACCATCTTCCGAGACCATGATCTCTCCTTTTTTGAAGGTCCTCGCGTTCATCGTGTCCTCGACAATCCCATCGTCGTCTTCGTCATCCACATCCTCTGTATGTCGAATCGTCGTATCGATATTATTGGAGGGATTCCGCGCGTGCGATTTCTCTTGTCTTTTCGTTCGCCTTGCATTGACTCTCTTCGAGTCTATCCGAGAACCTGAAACAACCCTAACACCCGCAACGCTATCCTTCTCAGTAAATTCACAAATATCATCAACAACATCCTGTTGCTCTTGTTTATCCAGATTCTTCTTCCTCGTGATGTTCGCCAAGTCCTTCTGCTGGCCGCAAGAATCCGACGAGGACACCATCTCGTGTCCACTTTGCCAATCACCACGTGCCTTACCACTCGTCTCCGTTCCTCCGACACTTGCTGCACAGCCGCCCGATACTTCTACAAAACTTCTGCCAACTCTTCTTCATTTTCTTCCAATTGCGACAGCAGCTCAGTTCGTTCGCGACTAGCTACATTACATTTTCTGCTTCGGAACGTTGCCGCAGTATTTCCTCCAACGAAGCCTGCGTCTCAGAATTTTTAATGCACGAAGCTAAGAATTCAATTCAAGGAATCTCCGCTGCTATTGGTCCAATTTCGACAATTCGATGCGCGTTGTACTCCTCATTTGTTTCTTGCTACAACGCACATCAGTGGGTTTACACTATGTCAACCGTTTTCCGTGTCAAAACCGATGAAATTAGAATTTTAAATGCTCAAGACTAAAAATTCAATTGAACCAATCTCCGCTGCTATTGAACCAATTTCAACAGTTCGATGCGCGTTGTACCACTCATTTGTTGCTTTGTACAGCGCACATGGGTCGGTTTGCACTATGTCAATCCTTTTCCCTGCCAAAACGGATGAAATTAGAATTTTAAATGCTGAAGTCTAAAAATTCAATTCAACGAATCTCTGCTGTTATTCGGGATACATACACAGTTCGATGCGCGTTACACTCCTCATTTGTTGCTTTATACAGTGCACAACAGTCGGTTTGCACTATGTCAACCCTTTTCCCTGTCAAATCCGATGCAATTAGAATTTTAGTTCCTCAAGGCTAAAAGTTCAATTCAACGCATCTCCGCTGCTATTGGACCAATTTCGACAATTCGGTGCGCGTTGTACTCCTCATTTGTTGATTTACACAGCGCACATCATTCAGTTTGCACTATGCCAGCCCTTTTCCCTGTCCCAACCTAAAAATTTTAGTTACCTGAGTGAATGAGTGCGTAGGAGGTGTCAAGGGAATGATAAGTGATGAGTTCTCCTGTAGATTGGGAGGTTCATGATATGCTTCAGTGTCCCATTTTCATTCGGGGTGGACGATCGAAATGTCGTAGTCGATCTTCTTAAATAAAAGGATAGAGAAGAGTACCTGCAGTCGGCATTGGAGAAATGTAACCCGAAAAAAGGTGCGGGTGTGGAAGGGGTTCCGGGACAGATGGTAGCGGAACAACGGCCTAGGCGGCTTCTGGATCTTTTTAACAGCACATACAGGGCTGGATGGTTGCCGGCGGTGTGGAAGGTGGCGAGGGTAGCTCTTTTGCCAAAACCAGCAAGGGACTCGCTGCTGTCATCTTCGTATAGGCCAATCAGTATACTATCGGCTATGAGCAAGGTCTGGGAGCATACATGCAAGATCCAAATAGAAAGGTGCCTAGGGAGGGACCCTTTCCATAGGGAACAATGTGGTTTTAGAAGACGCAGTAAGACGATGGACGCGCTGAACAGAGTTTGCGGGATTGCGGATCTATGCCGGAGGAAAAGTCTGGTCTGCGTTCTAGTCGCCTTGGACATCAGAAATGCCTTTAATACAATGAGTTGGAAGAGGATTCTCGTGGAGCCTGAAGAAAGGCGTTTGCCGGGCCAGCTGCTGCGAATTCTAGACGACTATCTTTCGGATAAGAGAATAGTTGCTCACTGCCGGGATGGAGTTGTCAGGAGGAGCGTACATGCCGGGGTGCCCCAGGGGTCAGTTCTGGGCCAGCTGTTGTAGAACTCGGTCTACGAAGGCCTCCTGAAGGCACTGGACCCGATGAAGGACGTGGACGCGATCGCGTTTGCGGATGACTTGGCTCTGATTATTACTATGCGGGAGCAACAGGAAATTGGAGACAGGATCCGTGGTCTGCTCAGGCTGGTTACCGATTGGTGTAGGAATACAGGGCTGAGGCTGGCACGGGAGAAGACCGAAGTCATCCTGCTAATCGGGAAGCACGTTCCAAAAAGTTTTAATTTGGACGCGGGTGGTGGAGACATCACCACCAAAGAAGCAATCAAATATCCGGGGGTGTTTCTGGACAACGCCAGGAGATATTCATTCCACTTGGAGCAAGCCGACTCTGTAAGAAGACTGTATTATGGCGTTTGAGTATGTATGCTGGTACATGGCATTGTACCAGCTGTATGCTGGTACACGGTGGTGTTGTATGCTGCGATGCTCCGGTCGAAAGGACATGAGGCGAAGAAAAGATTTGGAGAAGACTGGCAGGGCGAGGCATACGCTTACGTGGAGGAGTGCAAGAAAATTAAGCAAGAGGCCGAGGATAGGTGGAGGACCGAATGGACTTTCCACAATTCCGGCAATTGGACGAGAAGGTTGATCAGCGATCCATTGACCTTTGTAAGGAGGAGGAGAGAAATCAACTACTATGTGATGCAGATCCTCACAGGTTACGGTATTTTTAACCACTACCTGCATAGGATCAGGAAGGAGAGTCACACCAATTGTTGGGATAGTGGGGAGGACTCGGATGATGCGGAGCACGTCCTGTTCAAGTGCGCCAGATGGATTTCGCTCGAGACCGATCTTGGGATCGAGTGGAGTATGGACACAAACATCGTCGCGAGGCTGACTGCGGAGGATCGCTTGTGGCAGAAATTTTCTGATTTGTGTACGCGAACGATGAATGCACGGCAGCGTAAGGAGAAGGAGATTGGGACGAGGGGTGGACGGCCCGGAAGAAGGAGCGGAAGAAGGAGAAGAGAGACGGGAACTGAGGAGATCGAGTAGGGTACGATGCGTAGAGGCCAACCCGAAGTAATGTCGAATGATTGTGCCGGGTTGGAACCTCTAGTACCGCAGGTGACTGGAAGGAGGAGGGGTTTTTAGTGGGTATGGCGATGTCATCTGGCCACGCGAGAAATTGTTCTCCTCGTGCACTTAAAGAACGGAACAGGGGAGCAGCCGTCCGTAAACGCGGCGAACGACGACGGCTTGGTGTCCCACCGCATATTTGTAACGGATGAAAACACACGCATCTCTTATCTGGTAATCACCGGCGCCTATCGCAATCAATCTCAACTTGTCCCTACGGCGTGCTTTCACGTGGCAC
The DNA here is from genome assembly GCF_000188095.3 of Bombus impatiens. Lineage (NCBI taxonomy): Eukaryota > Metazoa > Arthropoda > Insecta > Hymenoptera > Apidae > Bombus > Bombus impatiens. Next base: position 10,804 of record NT_176991.1, read on the forward strand.
TTTACAGTAGCTGATGTCAAAACGCCTATAATTGGCATGGATTTTTTGCTTGTGGACCCGCGAAACAAAAGACTCATTAACACGACCACCCAAATACTATCAAAGGGATACTCCGTCACGGACAACGAACTATCCGTGAAACCCATCTTCAGCGACTCAGCGTATCATCAACATCATGCGTTGGAACGTTGTAGGTGCATTCCTTAAACCGAATGGCATTCTATTGTAATGGTAGTGCCCTTGTGATGTAGAGAACGCCGTGTATTTTTTAGAGTCTGTGTCCATTGGGATTTGATGGAATCCAGAGGATAGATCGAGGGCGTAGAAGAATTTTGCGTTACCTAGTTGGGATAGTATGTCGTCTATGTCGGGTAATGGGTATGCGTCTTGGTCAGTTAGCTCGTTTATTTTTCTGAAGTCTATTACGATTCGCCATTTCTGTTTCCCGCCATTTCTGTTTCCCTGAGGCGTCTTTCCCTGAGGCGTCTGCCTTTTTCGGTACTACCCTGACTGGCGAATTGTAAGGGGAATCAGATGGTTCTATGATGTTGTTTTGTAGCATTTCATCAATTTGTCGTTTAATTTCTTTCTTGTGGTATTCGGGTGGTCGGTAGGATTTTGTGTTAATGACTTTATTCTCTTTTAACGTTATTGTGTTCTTACTAAGGTTAGTGCAAGGTAAAAGGTCGATCTCTAAATTGAATACGACGAGGTGAAACAGGTTCGCGGAGAGTTTCCTCTATATGCGAGAGTCTGACTAAATCTTAAAATGTGGAGACTTGGTCGTATGTATTAGGTCATCCCATAAGTTCGTGTCGTTTTTCGAGCAGTTATATATGTTAAGATTGTTTACATACCTTTCAGTTTCATGAAAAAATGTAATCCCTCTCTCGTTGTACTTCTTCCCATTTTTCTGGTAGGGCCATTATTCCGTCTCGATAAAAGTTCTCTTGTTCTTCTTTAAAATAATTTTCTAAGCTATTTTTGATAATGTCAATATTTTCAAATTTTTTACCTACTAAAAAGTGTTGTAATGCTCTGAACAGGTGGTACTCAGATGGAGCAATGTCTGGGGAATATGGGGGATGTGATAAAATTTCCCAATTAAATTCAGACAATTTTTTTGTAACGCTTTTTGCGACATGCGGTCTAGCGTTGTCGTGATGGAAGATAACGTTGTTCCTATTCACTAAACCTGATCGTTTTTCAGCTAGTGCTTCCCTTAATTTTTCTAACTAAGTGCAATATTTGTCTGAATTAATGGTATTTCGATCTTCTCTGAAGTATCGCTCAATGTCGGTGGCTTTCTTTTCAGCTTCGATGATATTGTATGGTGGACTGGCAAGTAATACTTGTCCTATTTCGGTTTTTAGGCCTCGAATGAAATCGGTTACTGAGTCCCTCAGCATTCTATCGTTCATTGCTCGTCTAGTAATTTCGTCCGAACATTCGTTTAGTATACTATACTGTAGCTTATTGAATGCTCTGCGGAACCTGATAATATAACTTTGAACATCTTCGTTGTAGTGCTGTGTTACTTCGCGTAGCTGATCTGGTTGTTCCCGAACGGAGACTTGGGTGGCTCCGTTTCGTCGTAGGGCATCGTACAGTTGTCCGTATTCACTGATCCGTATATTGCGGATGGCTATTGCGGCTTTACCCGTAATTTTATCAATCTTAATCATTTTGAGTAGGATTGATTGTTCGCTACACATGGCTCGTACTTCACGTACTTCGCGTATGAACTCTTCTACTCCGATATCGTTTTCGCCGTTTAGCTGTGGGATACACGCTATCGCGTCTTTGGCTCGTAAGCTCGGAGAAGTAAATTGCGATAAACGGTCTTCACTGGAAGGGTGATCGTTAGCTTCTGGTCAAATTGGTGGGAGAGGTCTGTCTCTCGCGGTACTAGATTCGTCCATGGTAATAAAAAAGCCTAATTCAGTAGTAGCGTCATGTCCTAAATTTATTTTCGAGATATTTTTTCCTAATAGTTCCGTCTCTGTTGCACGTTTTTTGTTTTCACTATCGGCCATTTGTTGTGTTTCTTTTATACATTGCGCAAGAAGTTCGATTTGCTAGTTTTGTTTCTGTATAGCGTCGAGTATGGCAAGAGTCGACTTATCCATAGCTCCGGATGCAGAAGCGGTGTCAATGGCTTCGATTTTTTCTTTTCGAGGTGTGGACATGATTTTAGTGGAGTTTATTGAATTTGAACTATCGTTGTTAATAGAACTCGAAACGCTTGAGAAACTTGGCTTTCTCACACGGTAACGTAAAAATGAATCCAGATTTCCAGCTTATCGTAGTAGCTATGGCCGTTGAGGATCCCTCTGGGGTGTTTCCTCTCTAGTTGGTTCTAGATCCCGAATCCTGTTCGTAGGCTTGCTCTGTGAGCTTGCCCCGTGATCCTCCAGTCTAGTTTCACCGTAGTGCAACGTTGAAAGTTGATGCAGGGCTTCGTATTAACAAAGATTCGTAGTGGTCCGCTGATCCTTCGATCTTCAATGATGCGCGTACGCCGAAATCGTGATTTCGTTTACACTGAACCGCATAGATCCTGGCAGGATCGCCAAAATGTAGCGTAATAATTTATCAAATTATTACAAAGTGTCGATCTCAAAACAGGAGATCGAGCTCTTTATTTCCACACACTTATACAATGATTAATAATATTATATTCGAGGTCCACAAAGATAAAGTTTTGGGTAGGTTTTGAGTACTGCAGATTGCAGACTACTCGGGTGATTTCGGGAGGAGTATTTATATTAGCTTATTTATTGGAGTGGGAGAAAGACTCTGGACTTTGGTTGTACGGATGTATCATGTTTGAAGTGACTGGATGTTACCCTGGCAGTGACTCATGATAAGGCAGTTAGGATTAACTATCTTATCGGAGTCAAATTTACCCTGCGACACTAGCGCATCCGATACCTGGTGCACCCATCAGCCTTACGATAGAAGCGTCCGATTGCGCAGTAGGAGCCGTTTTTCAACAACGCGCGAACGACGAATGGCAGCCGCTAGGGTTTGCCACGAAATCTTTAACTCCCACACAAAGAAAATATAGCGCACATGATCGCAAATTACTCGCAATGTACACCGCCGTAAAATGCTTCCGACACGCCCTTGAAGGTAGAAACTTTGTGATCTACACCGACCACAATCCTCTTATTTACGCGTTTCGGCAAAAATTAGAAAAATGTTCGCCACGTCAATTCCGTTATTTGGACTACATCGTGCAATTCACAACGGATGTCTGGCTCCTAAAACCCTGACACTTATCTTCTCCTCTCGGTTATTTGCCAGACACATCCCCGAAGCTATCTGTCTCTGGGGGCCCTCCTCTCTCTTCTCCTCCTTTCCACTGTCATCCGTCCTTCCAACTCCTCACTATACTCCCTGTCCATCCCCACCTTTCTAACCTCTCTTCCGCACGCCTCTGCATACGTGGGTTCCCCTTTCCTGGGCCTCTTTACTTCTCCCACACTCTTCGCTTCAGCCGGCGACACTATCTTCCTTTTCGGGTAATACACCCTTGCTTTCGCCGTCTCCATTACCACCTCCGTCATTATGGCCCGTTTCCCTGTATTTGGTACTCCCTCAGTTCTCCTCCTCCTTTTCCTTTCTTTCTGTTCTCCGCATTGTTCTAGGGACAATACGATGCCCTTTATCAGGTTTCCGATCTCCCTGATCCCTTCATTTTTGTACTTATCTAACTTAAACTTCTTCACAAGGACGTTCAACATCAGTACCGCCCCCGCCAGCGCTTGCGTGAACCCTCTCAGTTCTCCCATTGTAATCATTACTTCCTCCTCTTCGATCTCGTTTACTTGGCTTTCAAAATCCTCCCTAGCGCTATCATCCGCCTCACTACCTGCCGGTACCAATCTCCCATACCTGGCCCGAGTACTTCTTTCAGCCGCCTTCCTGGCCAGTTGCTTACCGCCAACTCCACCTCTTCCTGTTATCGGCGTACTATGGTCGCTGTCCCCGACTCCAAATGAACCCTCCGATTCATCTCCAGCTTCCACGTTCAGCTCACAACTTGCCACCGGGCTCCTCTGCAACCTCCTACTCGGTTTTAACGGGCTAAAATTGTTGCCGTCTTCTCCTCCTTTATGTCTTGGAATAACCGAGATAGTCACATTGTCATTCAATCTTATGTCCGATGTCACTCTCGTCCTGTTCTTCGTCGTTGATTCCATTCTCACCTCTCCGTTTTCCACTCCTTTCTCC
>NT_176991.1:15232-18903 GCF_000188095.3 Bombus impatiens
CCCCCTCCAGGCCATTCTTCCAGTTGTACGATGACCGTCGGGTCGAGCCTGGTAAGCCACTCGTAATCCGGACGGGGCCTGGGGGCTCCGAAACCCCCTGCACCGTAATTTTATTCCCTTTTTTAACCTTGTCCATAGTAAAAAATAAAAGTCTCGTAGTCCAGAAAACACAGCCGGTCGTCATAAGTTCTAGCCAAGTAACCATCCAAATAAAAATAACAATCATAAGCCCAAAGACTCGCCAGGTCGTCAATAAAGGTAGTTTAAACCGTTATCAGACATTCATCAATCGCTCGACAGAGCGCATATCGCACCATCGCACCATCACTACATATATATCAACCATCAATACAGTTAAATAAATAAATACGCAATAACTAATATACATCCATCAATAAATAACTAACAACTTTATGTAACTTAATAAATTATAAATAAATATAAATTAATATTGTATAATAATAACCCTATAATAATATAAATATCTATCTACATAATAAATAAATAACTAATAAATAATAAATATGTCGGAGATGAAAGAACACCGGAGCCTTTGGAATTTTGGATAATCCCGCAACATTGTTACCTAGAGTCTACTATAGCTGTAATCGAACAATTGTAGTTATTCAATCCGATTGTAATTGTTCGAGAGTTGTGATAATGAGCTTGGGCTCGAGACAACAGCCAGTCGCCGAACGTAGCCGCGGCCGCGGGATGAACGCTTTGTCTAACAAAGGTATGGAGTAATTCTGTAGCTCTCCTTAAAAGAGATATTCGTGGCGACACGCGACAGTAAACATTCCAACGATTTCTTTCCCGTGGCTCGCCACACGCAGACCCTATTCTTCGAGTAAGTTGATTGCCAGATGTCGATGCGTCTCCGGAGTACATGTTCAGCTAGCCTGAGGGCCCGTCATAAATCTTAGAATTTAGTTGACTAAAGTCCTTCAAACAAACAGTCTTTGTCCCAGCTACGGGAAGATAGGAGAGACCTATTTTTCAACGAAACGAGCGGCGTCTCCCACTAGCAACTTTCCCTCGAGGGCGGCTAGCATCTTTTTCTAACCACCGATATGGAGATTGACCAATTAGCAACAACGCCAAATTCCCCCACCTTTTGAACGAAGGGTATCCTCGACGAATCCCATGATCTCGTGTCCTCAGACATACCCCATCATAGTTTTCCTCTGCAGCATTGGTGTCTCCCACTAGCAACTTTCCCTCGAGGACGGCTAGCATCTTTTTCTGCTAGCATCTCTTTCTAACCACCGATATGGAGATTGACCAATTAGCAGCAACGCCAAATTCCCTCACCTTCTGAACGGAGGCTATCCTCGACGAATCCGATGATCTCGTGTCCTCAGACACACCCCATCATAGTTTTCCTGTGCAGCATGATCGCGACGGAGAGTCATTCTCTCGTGAGGTCGTATTAGCGAGTTACTTAGAGTCTGTACGCTCGGTGGATATTCCACGTTTTCGCAAAGAGTCCGACTTAGATTTTTATGAGCGCGTACATCCATCATTCCCTCGGCCGCGGATTCCTTATTGAACCTAAGACCAACATCACTAGTATCGCGAGTGTCCAACCGCCGTGGTTGATTGTCGAGTCGGTAGCATCCATACTCGTATTAACAGACCGTACCTTCGTTATAACACGCCGATGGCCGATTCCAATGAAGATTCATCGAACGCCCACAACCTCATTCCTGACCCTTCTCCGACATCAGAAGTGGGATCAGTGCCGATTATAACACTATAAGTGTTACGACTATTGTACGCGAGTTAATTCAGTCGCTAGTGCAGAAATCGAGTATGGAACCTAACAATTTTCGCCACCGCGTTTTAACCCTGAAACTGCGAGCTCTGATTCCGCTGCGTGATGCGCAGCTATCAATTTGATTATGGAGTTTGGTGGTATCTGTTTTCGCAGTGTGAATGTAATGTGGTTGCATTTATCGGGGTTTGCTTTAATTTGTTTAACTTGAATGGCGAATCGACTTCTACGTAGCGGGAGCATTAACTGGTGGATCAAGTCATCCGGGTGAGCGTTTCCATTTTACCCCGATTTTGGAGCCGAGTGTTCACTAATTAAAGAATCCGTAGTCTTGAGATTTTCTGGCAAAAGAACGATTGATATAGTAGTAATGTGAGGAATGAGAAATATTTGTACATCTCAACTCTTGTCCGTTGTCGGTGTTAGTGGTTTTACATTAGAAATAAATTCGTCATGCCCTCGCTTATAGTCATTTTAAAATATGATACCGTGATTGACCGTGAAATTTTAAGTCAAGGTTTTGACGTAATATTACACAAAATAGCTTCGCTATGTGTAAGACAAATAATTAATGCTTGTAATAAAACCGCTGAAAACGAGATCGATGTTAATGAAGTTGGCAATGATGTACGTGGTAGCGATAAAGGTTGATTAATCTTTCTTTTCGAAAATACAAAGATTCATTCGTTACGCGTTTCCTACGTACTCGCGTAAATACAGGCCAGTCAGAAATATAATTAATTGATCCTAACATCACCGTACAAAGGAGTTCTAATAGACTTCGCGAGGAAGAACGGAGAATAGTACGTGAGAGAATAAGCGAGTTGATTAGAGTCAAAAATCATAAGGCCTAGTAATTCACCTTTCGCGAGCCTTATGTTACTCGTGAAGACGAACGATGGTTCAGATAGGTGATTTGTAGATTTTCGAGAACTAAATGAAAATACGGTCGCGGATCGGTGTCCTTTGCCCCTTATTGCTGATCAAATCGCGAGATTGCAAAAGCGAGATATTTTATTTGTCTGGACATGGCCAGCGGGTTTCACCAAATACCTATTCATCCTAATTCTAGTAAGTACACAGCATTGGTTACCCTCGATGGACAATTTGGGCAATAAGTTGTTGTTTTCTTCAAATTCTTTTGTGCCTTTGTTCGGTCCAGTCGACGTCTTTTGTTTGCATGGCATGGTTGCGTGCGCGACTGGTGTTTCTTCAGGAATCATTTTTCGAATAGCGATATTGTGCTGACTCCGTCGAAAGCGGGAATTCTTGCGTTTGTAGACAACCTTAATAATTTTGCAACTAATACTTGTCTAAATATCCTAATTTCTTCCTTGCTGCAATTTTTACCGTCAAGGCGTTTACCACGGAAATCCCCAGAGGTAGTCGCATGCCAGGTTTTCTGTGCCATTTGATCCTTTTTCTAATTGTGGTAACATGGGGGGCCATTTGGTCGGAGTGATCTGTATCACGCTTTTCTTCATTGTATTCAGCGGCGGCTGGTGATTTTAATGTTGCGAACAAACGAAACAAGAGATTATTCTTAAGGTTCCTTTGAAAATACGTATGGCAGCCATTCGTACGTTGTTGTTTATTTTGATGACGTTCTAATTATTGCCAACTCCATAGATCAAGCTCTAGAAAGATTGTACATCGTATTAAATACCCTCGTAAACGCCGGTTTTTCTTTTAAATGCCCTTTCCTAAACATATCGGTACTCTATTTGGGACATGTAATTCATTACGGAGAAGTTCGCCCCGATCCGGGTAAAATACAAACCTTGAGTCCTTTGCCTGAACCAACGACCGTCACACAGTATAGACAGTCCATAGGTTTAGTTTCTTACTCGTCTCTAAACTTTCACAGGTAATGAAACCTCTATGCACACTTACT
>NT_176992.1:0-952 GCF_000188095.3 Bombus impatiens
CGTTATATGGCATAACGTTATAATGTATTACGTTATATGAGACGACACTATAACCTTTTACGTTATATGGCATAACGTTATAATGTATTACGTTATATGGGACGACATTATATCATTTTACGTTATATGCCATAACGTTATAACGTATTACGTTATATGGGTTGTAGTTATAACGTATTACGTTATATGGGACGACGTAATAACTTATTACGTTATATGGGACGACGTTATAACGTATTACGTTATATGGCATAACGTTATAACGTAATACATTATATGGGATGACGTTATAACGTATTACGTTATATATCGTATTATGTTATATGGTATGGCGTTATAACGTATTACGTTATATGGTATGGCGTTATAACGTATTACGTTATATGGAATCTCGTTGTAAGGTATTACGTTATATGTTATGACGTTACAACGTATTACGCTATATGGGAAAGACGTTATAACTTATTACGTTATATGCGATGACGTTATAACGTATTACGTTATATGGTGTGACGTTTTAATGTATTACGTTATATGGGATGACGTTATAACGTATTACGTTATATGGTGTGACGTTTTAACTTATTACGTTATATGGGATGACGTTATAATGTATTACGCTGTATTGTATGACTTTATAACGTATTACGTTATATGGTTTAACGATATAACTTATTACGTTATATGTTATGACGTTATAGCGTAATACGTTATATGGTATGACGTTATAACGTATTACGTTGTATGGGATGAGGTTATAACGTATTACGTTATATGGTATGCCGTTATAACGTATCAGGTTATATGGTATGAGGTTATAACGTATTGCGGTGTATGGTATGACGTTATAACGTAATACGTTATATTGTATGATGCTGTATCGTATTACGTTATATGGGCAGAGATTATAATGTATTACGCTATATGGGACGACGTTATAACGTATTACGTT
>NT_176993.1:0-283 GCF_000188095.3 Bombus impatiens
GTACCATATAATGTATAACGTTCTAACGTCATACCATATAACGTATTTCGTTATAACGTTATAACATATAACGTAATACGCTATAAAGTCATAAAATAAAACGTAATACTTTATAACGTCATCCCATACAACGTAATACGTTATAACGTCATACCATATAACGTAATTCGTTATAACGTCATACCATATAACGGAATACGTTATAACGTCATACCATATAACGCAATACGTTATAACTTCATACCATATAACCTGATACGTTATAACGTGATCCCATATAACG
>NT_176993.1:3125-3978 GCF_000188095.3 Bombus impatiens
TAATACGTTATAACGTCATACCATATAACGTAATACGTTATAACGTGATCTCATATAACGTAATACGTTATAACGTCATACCATATAACGTAATACGTTATAACGTCATACCATATAACGTATTACATTATAATGTTATAACATATAAGGTAATACGTTATAACGTCATACCATATAACGTAATACGTTATGACTTCATACCATGTAACCTAATACGTTATAGCGGCATACGATATAACGTATTACGTTATAACGTTATAACATATAACGTAATACGTTATAGCGGCATACCATATAACGTACTACGTTATAACGTTATGCCATATAACCTAAAATGTTATAACGTCATCCCATAAAACATAATACGTTTTAACGTCCTCCCTTATAACGTAATACGTTATAACGTCGTCCCATGAAAAACGTCGTCCCATATATCGTAACACGCAATAACGTCATACCATATAATCTATGACGTTATAACGTAATACCATATAACGTCATACCATATAACGTAATACGTTAAAACGTCATCCCATATACGTAATACGTTATAACGTTATACCATGTAACGTAATACGTTATAGCTTTACGCCATATAACGTAATACGTTATAACGTCGCCCATATAACGTAATACGTTATAACGTTGTCCCATACAACGTAATACGTTATAATGCCCTCCCATATAACGTAACACGTTATAACGTCATACAATATAACGTAATACGTCATAACGCCATCCCATAAAGCGTAATACGTTATAACGTCATGCGATATAACCTATTGCGTTATAACGTCATACCATATAATGTATGTAGTATCGTGGACGAAAGGCCTAAGAGATATCGGGCGAA
>NT_176994.1:0-3886 GCF_000188095.3 Bombus impatiens
TATTATTATTATTATTATTATTATTATTATTATTATTATTATTATCCGTGTCTTTCGGCTTTGGACGAGCTTTCGGTTTTACATCTCGTTTGCCTATTACGCTTTTTACATTCTATCAGTCTTATGGCGTTATCACCTCCTCTCTTATATCTATCTAAACTCTTTTCCTTGTGTATCTCTTTTATCTTATATATCTACCTCCCTTCTTATCCACTATATTTTATTGCACTCCATTATATGTTCTGTCTCTAAAACTATGGCAACTTTTGGGCTTTTGCCTCCTTGCTATGCTTCGTTATTGTCGTTCCTTTTTTCATTGTCTCCCCGTCTTGTATTGCCCTTCTCTTCTCCATTATTGTTTTCAATTCTATTAGTCCTTCTCCAGTCTCATTTAGTAATTTTTCTGTGTCCGTTGGTTTTCCTGTTATTTCGCATTCTTCTATTACGTGTCTCAGGTCCTCTTCTTTCTTTTTACATAGCTTGCATCTTTTTTCTCCCTCTTCTTTTCTAGTATTCCCTTGCTTTGGTCTCGTTTCCACATCTGAATCTTGCTAATATTTTTCTGTCCTTCTACTTCAATCCTCCCTTCTAAATATTTTGGTAACTCTTTTTTGGCGATTTTTCTATGATGTTTGTTATATTTTGATTCCCTTATCCTTTCCCCCCTCTCTTCTGCTTCTCTCTTTCTCCTTTCTTCTATAATTTGGTCTACTGTCATCTTTTCTTGCTCTTCCCTTGCTTCGATCTGTGTCCCTCCATTTCTCATCTCTTCTAGTCTCTTCCTTCTCTTTCTTGCTCTCTTCCCTTCTTGGTCATTTCCCTAGTTTCTCTCTCTTTCCTTTATGCACTCCTTTACTAGTTCCATTTTTGACTCTATGGCTTTCCCTTCATACCTTGCTGCTCTTCCTAATGCTTTTTCTTTGATTTCTGTTAGTTTACATTCTTCTATCAATATATAATTCGGTGTTGTCATATCTAAACCTAAGATCCATTTCACATATCTTCTTTGTACTCTATCCAGCCTTTCTTCCATGTTCCAGCCCCATACCTCTGCTCCAAACAGCGCCACGTTCTCTACCAGTGTTCCAAACATCTTCATTCTTCTCTTGTAGTCCTGTTTGGAAATTATTTCTTCCACGCTCCATGTTTTCTTCATTGCTATTGTTGCTCTCTTTTTCCTGTTTTGTATGTGTTTCTCATCACTGCCGTTTTTCAGTAGTATGTACCCTAGGTATCTTATTTCGTCTACTTCTTCTAATTCTCGCTCTCCCCATTTCCATTTCCTTGTCTCCTCTTGTTCTTTCTTTTTTTCGAAAACTACACTCTTGACCTTTTCCGTGCTCAGTTCCAATTCGGTTTCCTTTAAAAATTTTTCGAATCTCTTTAACATTTCCTTTAGCTCCTCCTCTCTATCAGCCATCAGCACAATATTGTCTGCATATGTCAATGACCATACCTTCCTTTCTCCTACCAATATGCCCCCCCCCCCGCCGACTTGTCCTTTCCTTGTCCTTTCCTTAATTCTTCTTCCAGCCCCGCCACGTAGATGCTGAATAACGTCGGGCTCAACGGGCATCCTTGTCTGACTCCCCTCACTGTCTAAGATTCTTTTGTGTTCTTATCCTTGATTCTCACCACATTCTTTGTTTCTGCGTATATCTCTTTAATCCTTCGGGTTAGGTTTCTTTAATCCCCATTTTTTTTATTTTCTCCTCCAATTTCTCTCTGTTTAGCCTGTCGAACGCCGCTTTTAAGTCCGCAAAGCAGACATATAGTTTCTCTTTTTCTCTACTCAACTGTTTGTCCATGATATGGTTTATCACAAATACCGCGTCTTCCTTTTCTGAATCCGAATTGGCTCTCTTTCAGTTTGTTTTCAATCTCTACCTTAAGTCGATCGTGCAGTATCCCTGCACGGATCTTGTATGCTGTATTCATTAATGTTACTCCTCTGTAACTCTTCGCTGCTCTCTTGTCCCTCTTTTTATATATCGGGCATATTACTCCTTTTTTCCAATCTTCTGGTATCCCCACCCCATTCCATAATTTCCTTAACAGAACCCATAACGCTTTCCCCACTTCTTTCGGTGCATACTTCCATACTTCATTTTCTAACCCGCCTTTCCTCCATTGCTTTCTTCTCCTTCAAGTTTCTTAGTTTGTAGATCACCTCTTCCTTCTCTATATATTATCTTCTCTCTCCTCCATTATTTTCTCTTCTGCTCGATGCTCCTCTTTTTTCCTGCCCTCTTTGTGCTCTGTTCCTTCTAAAATTTCCATAAAATGATTTTTTCTCTCTTATTTTTTCTCTTCCTCGCTTATTTCTTCATCTATATTCTCTCTTCTTCTTCTGTATTTATTTATGTATTTCCACGCTTCTTGTTCTGTTTTGATCTTCTTGATTTTCACCATTTCTTCTTCTTCGTGTCATTCCTTTCTTTGTTTGCACCTCTGTTTGAATGCCTTTTTTTCCTCCATAAGGGCTTCTCTACTGTATTTTCCTTTCATAAACTTTGTCACCTTCCTTCTCATCTCTCTTTTACTCTCTTTTTCTCTCTTTCCACTCCTTATCTTTACTTTCTTCTTTGGCATTGCTTCGTTTATCTTCTTGTTGATTTCTGTCCACATTTCCGCTACTGTTCTTCCGTTGCAGGTCCAGTCTTTACATTCGTCCAAATATTGTTCCACGCGTTTGTTTGTCCATTCCCTTTTCTCCTTCTCTTCTTCTTCCTTTTCCTCATTTTTTTGTAATTCCGACCCCCCCCCCCCCCCTATTTCTATTTCTAACGGCATAGGACCTGACTCTGTTCTTTTTCCTACTTTCATGTCAATTAATTCTTCTGTCGCTTCCTGATTGCCAATCACATAGTCTATTACTGAGATTCCTCTCTCCCCAATAGGTCCGCTCCTCTCCTTCTTTATCTCTGCCATTGATTATCGTCCAGCCTCTCTCATCCAGATACTTTAGCAGTGTTCTTCCTTCCATATTTATTGTCTTATCTTTTGATCGTCTGTTTTTTTCTTTCCCTAGGTCCTCGTTTGTCGGCCCTGCCTCTTCTCCCGTTCTTGCGTTCCAGTCTCCGCCGATGATCACCACTTCCTCTTCTCTTCCGTTTACCCTTTCCTCTATCTTTTTCCATGTCCCTTATGTATCTTGATTATAAACCATCATTATCCTATACGTCTTGTCATTGTATATTATTTTTCCTCCAACTATATTATCACTAATTTCTTTATATCCTATTTCTCTTAGTTTTTTATTTACAGCCGTTGTTATTCTTTCCTTTGCTCTTCCTTTTTTCCTTACTGTCATTGCTGCCCTGCATTTCCAGTCGAATTCTTTGGGTAGTCTATATTTTAACTTTTCTCTTTTGCCTTCCTCTATCCATGTTTCCGTGAGTCCGATCACGTGGAATTTTTTCAGATATTCTCACACCTCCTTGTTCTATTAGCCCTGTACATTTCAGAAGCACGTTTTCATCCCCATTGTAGTTCCCCCTCTTTTTCCTCTTTTTTCATTTTCCTTCCCCTCTCTTTCTTTCTTCCTCCAGCCTCTCTTCGTTTTCGTTCCACCTGTACCATTTGTTTTCTATTGTTAGTTTCTTGTATCTTGTCTTTACATATTCGCCCTTTTCCATTCTTTCTCTGGCTACCCTTCCTATGTGTTGCTTCCCCTCCCTTTATTTTTTTGTCAGATGATCGTCCATGTATACACCCTTTTCCCATTTGCCTTTCTCCTTCATTATCCTTATTGTTTCCTCCATCGATTTCATCATTGCCACTATTGTTGTGTTCTTGCCCCCCCCCCCCCCCCCCCCTCCTCCCCCCCCTCCTCTCCCCCCCTCCTTCTCTCCCCTCTTCCTCTTTTTTCCTCTCTCTTCTTCTC
>NT_176994.1:3958-13817 GCF_000188095.3 Bombus impatiens
TCTTTTCCCTCTCTGCCCTGTCCTGTGTTTCTTCTTCTTTTCCCTCTCTGCCCTGTCCTGATCCTCTCCAATTCTTCTGATTCTACCCAATAATTCTTTCTTTTCCCTTTCCCACTCTCTTTTCTCTCTGTCTGTCCCTCTTTCTCTTCTTTCCCTTTCCTCTTTCATTTCTCTCTTCAGCGCCTCCACTTGCTTTTCGAATATATCTTTTATTTCCTTGATCATTGCCTCGAATCCTCTTTCCATTTTCTCTATTTTTTCCACCACTGCCTCCATTCCTTTCTCTCTGGCTGGTATCTCTTTTTCTGTCGAGCTGTATTTGTCCAGTGTATTTTTAAACCCAATGTATTTTTGAAGACTGCTTTAACAGTGCTCCTTGGTCTTCCCCTGTTTGTCGCCATCTGCTGTTTCCCTACCTTACTTTGTTTTGCTGCACTTCTGACCCCCTAACCTCTTCTTTTTTAGTTTTTCTTATTTGTAGCTCTCTCTCGTTCTTGTCTCCTTTTTCGCTTTTCTTTTGCTTTCTCCTCGTATGCTCACTCTTTATTTTCCCTTCTTCATGCTTCTTTATGCTTCCTTTTCCTGTTTTCCTTCACACTTCACTTTTTCCACAGAGCTCTCCGTCCGTGTATTACCCTCACCCCGAACCGAACCGAAAGCCCAAGTTTTTGGCAACGAGTTTATGTAATTGTCCATTTTGTTGTGATATGCTTTGGAGAATCTTGTGTGCACTTAGTATTGATGTTAGTGTAGTCGAGGTGAAGGTTTCTGTTTTCTTCATATTTGATTTGGCAACCAAACCCCATTTTTGTAGTTCATAAGACCAGACTGCATATGTCTGATTTAGATTTTCCTGCTACGAACTACATGGATTTTCTGATTAGATGTACGTGTTTAGTTTTTTCTTGTATGTGTTCCAGTTCAACTTATGATCCAGATGTAACTCCAGGTATTTAACGAAAGTTGTCTATTGGATTTTCTGATTTAACAATTTGTTTGAGTTTGGTTCTAAGATAAGGACACTGCAGCAATGGCTTAATGCGTCAACATGTGACATTTTCACATCCAATTTTGTAAGATCACCCATCGCGCAATGCGTGGGTTAACTATTTGTTTGTTTAACGTGAGCCGCAAACTATCGCAATGGGTAACGATCTTAAAATGAATCCCATAAATATAAATATGGAACCACTTGATGGCATGAACAACGGCTAAACGTTCCAGCTCGAAGCTGCAATATTTTGACTCTACGATAGTGGTTCGTTTACTAAAATAAAATATAGATCGAAAGAAACCGTCCGTTTGTTTTTTAATTAATACCGCGCCAAAATCATTTGCGATGGCATCACAATGCATGCAAAATCGGGGGAATAGATAACCAAAACCGGTTCATCAGCTAATTTACCTTTTTAAACACGTAAAGGCCGTATTTTCTTTTGCGTCAAACTGGAAATTCACACCGTTTCTCAATAATTCATATAGGGATTTCTCTGAAATAAAAAAATTTGGAACAAAATGCCTAAAATACCTTGCGGGGTTTACAAAATGTAGTACGTCTTTCGCCGTTCGTGGCATTGGATAGTCTCGGACAGATTCAATGCCGTCTCGACTGGAACGAATACTAGATTCATTAAAATTAGGTAGCCAAGATATGTAACTTCGCGGTATAAAAAAGAAAATCCTTCTAAATGGAATTGTAAATCGTTTTATACAGCAAATGAAAAATTTCTTGAAACATTCAAAAATGCAAAATATGTTCTTCAATCGTTTCTGTAGCGACTAAAATATCATCTAAATATAATACGACTTTATTCTTTTTACCGAGATTGGTAAATACAAAATTAATATATTATTGAAAAACACGCGGGGCGCGTTAGTAAGCTCTAAAGGCATTTTCAGGTATGCGAACTGTACAAAAGATGTATATTTAATAGGTGATTTTGAAACCCTCACGTGATGAAAACCATTCTTTAAATGAAGTTTAGTGAAACACTTTTTACTGCGCAACTGATCCAAGCAGTCGTTGACAAAAGGCGCCGGAAAATTGTCTTTCACGGTGATCTTATTTAATTCCCCGTAGATGACGCAGAGATGCATTTTCTATTCTTTCTCCGCACTAATACAACAAGGGATTGCGTATGGTGAATTGCTTGGTCTGATAATTTCTTTCTCCTACAAATCGCCCAAAATTAAAAAATCGGCCGGTATGCAATGTCGCCGTTCGGCCCTCTTTACGGAGCAAGACCAGCCTCGCCGTCCGCCACGCCCGTGGGTAAACTCCCTCCCTCAGACATCTCGTGTAAAGGCGCCGAAGTTTGACAACGAGATGATGGCGTACGGTTTATCTCACGCGACGTAACACGGTTTTTCGCCTACATATAGCAAATTTCTTTTTATGATTAGTATTTTGGTTCATGCATACCTAAAATATAATTGCGATGTAATTTTGTTAAATTGAAAATCGCGCTAGTCTGCCACAGATATTGGTGAATTATAATACAATTATTCAGTTTTTCTACAAACATTGTGGCCTTTTTCCTACTTAGTTCGGTAATTTTCAATTTTAAGGTATTGAACAATTTCGTTTCATTGTAATTTAAGATTGGTTAACGAGCACTTTTCACAAACTGACCGCTAGCACTTGTCTTTGGATCGTTGTTTTGTGAATACGATGAATGTAAGAATAAGAAACAAGAGAAGCAATTCTCGAGATACAACGAGATACTTTACAAATTTTATATCTAGACAAGTAAAGTCAAAAGAAATAGAATTTAAGCAGTGTCTGGATCCATTTGGACTAGTCAGCAAATAACGGAAGTTGTTTAGCTTAGTGGCATAAGAAGCCAAAGGTATCTCTAAACGACGGATTTAGTATCAACATTCATTGTAACTTCAAAGAGCAGTGTCGGACTTAGGCATCGTCTTCTGTGCAGTTGACCGAACGTTGCGCATTTCGAGAGCTCAGCTGTCGTCCAATATCAATTTGATCGTAAGATTCTCAAAAATCCAATTAAATCGTTTTATAACAATGAAATAAAAAATGTGAAAACTTCGTTTTTCTTATTTTGGCAATTTATTTGCGTAATTGCGTTATCGCTGAAGCAGACAAAGAAAACACCGGAAACTGCATGTAGTAATCAGTTCCGCGAAATAGTAGGGATAACTCGTATCAGCTTAAAATTTGAAGAGACAAATTTTCGACTCTCTGAGCGACGTTTATTTCGTCCGGACTATCAATTGTCGTTTAAACGTTGCATTAATTTCTCTAATGTAATTTCGCGTACCTTTAACTGTAACTCAGTTCTTTCGGTACTTAACGAGAGAGCCGAAAATTTCGTCGTTTTAAAGTTTGACGATCTCGATAATGGTTAATTGCGTAATTTGGTGGTCCCGATAAGGATCGATTATTTACAATTTATGACGGTTATGAATTATATTATAATAACATATATTTTAGACTACTTACATATCTGTTATGTATTTTTGCAATTGCAAAACTGGGTAGTATTAGAGAACTCACGGGGCGACGAGTTAATGCTTCGTCGTAATAAATTTTTTTAGCGATATGATATAATCTCAGATCACACGCGCTGGTTATAGATTTGAGCGTTTTCAACCATATTTGACAAGTTCACGGCAGAATTCATTTGTTTATGTAGAGATAACAAAAATTGACTGTCTTCGCATATCTATGATTCTTACCTCTGAATGAAAATCGACGCGTCATAACAGTGTGACGCTGGTAGTGAGCATGTTAAGAGAATCTTAATTAGCCTAGGCCCTGTTTTTAATATTTGATTTCATTCGACTGCATGTGGCCTTCTTTCATCTACTGGCCATCGGTTTTTCGTAATCGCTACGCAAGCGTGTGTTGCCGTACGGGTACATGTGTCGCTATCGAGTTTTGTTGCCTCGGCTCCCATTGTTGAGATGACATACAGTCAGCGTTACAGTTACGTAATTATTTCATTCTAACCACTTCTAGTTAATTATGATTGCGACAATAGATCATGGGAGTTGTGGTGTCTTCATAAGAGATACCCTGCTTTCTCCCATGGGTTATTTACATTTTCCATTTCTGCTGCTATATTTTTATTGATTATAGTATAATTTGATACTACGTTTGATGTACGGTACAAGAAGAAATGAGAACATTCTCAATATTTTACGAGTTTATATTTTTTAAATGTTATATTTTATAAATTATATACATGCAGAAAAGATATGAACGTTATAGAAGGAAATCTAAATAGAATCTTGTTATATTTTTTATTGATTACTATTAAGGTGTTTTGAAAGCAAAATGATAGCGTATAGCTCTACACAATATTTTATTGTTTTACTTCTCACTAAATTTTGCAAGTAAATCAATTAGTCAATCAAAGTAAGACTATATATACATTACAAATAACTGTAACGTCTTAAAAATTACAAAATTCATTAATGGATATCGAAACATGGTAACATAATCCTTAGAAAGGTCTGTAAAATATAACACAAGGATGAGCAGAGAGCAATCACCGGTATCAACGAAAAAGGATATGCCAAAATAGTAGGTCTTATTAAACGATCAACGTTTTTTGCAATGATGTAAACATTTGAAACATCCAACACTGAAACACTGGATATTACTCGCCTCTCGCCGTAGAGAAAAACTATAGAAATTACGAAAGTACGTATGCAGGAAAGGAAGTATTGAAGAAAGGATGTATTTAGTGATGGAAAATAATTTGACTGCAATGCGTTAGATGGGCGATGAGTATCCACGAAGTTCTTGCGTTGCGAACTTTGAGACGGAAACAGAAAGAAGATGCGCATGATACGTTTAGAATATGCTGGGTAATGGAATGCTGGGTAAAACATGTTGGGTAATGGAGAAATGATACTTATAGATATATAGAAGGAAAAAAATAATAACTGATGGATTCTTTCGTTCGTGCACTTAAATCAGATGACCATGTGGTTAATATGAATTTCTGTAATAACATCATTGGAAGAAATGGAGTTAATTATTCCTGCGCGATATAAAACGCAGCATACACCAACCTCCTAATTATGGAAATTTTCATCACTTTATAGACGGATATATTTGCATGATTTGAATATACAACCATCTCTAAAGAAATTACATGTAGAATTTTAGCATGTTTCTCTTGGCATAAAAATTGTGCAATGTGATCAAACAACAGTGATATAAAATAATATCACGTTGCAGTTTGTCTGAACGAAAAAACGAGATATTTACTTGTGTAATATTCAGAAATAAAACTATGCAATTGTGAGAAATATCGCAATCGATCGAAAATGTTGCACGATTCAAAGCAGTTTCTTAAAAAAAGTTGAAAGAAGTGTTGGTTTATTAGATCATGTGAAACAAGAAAGTATTCACATGATTCACTTCCTGGGATTATGGGATTTGGAGGTGCAGTTCTACTCCAGAAATTCTTGTAGAGCCTTTTCACCTCCCTTGCCTCTGATGATTGCCTGCCTGGTTCTAAATAAGCCAAGTCATTGTTAACAATTACATCGGCCAACATCCTTGGACATATTTTAAAGATCTCCTGACAGCATGCGTTGACCCAAGATGACGGCATGCAGATAGATTGTGTTCGCGTCGCTTCGTACACTGTTCGTGTGTACAAACAGTACGCCACGAAAGTAATCCAGACGTCTTCATGTGCGCAGACGCCACCCGCCACGAATGCAAGAATGATTTTGCAACCCTTGAAAACGCAAAAGCCTGAAAAACGGGCAGAGGGGTCAACTCCCAAAAATCCTAGTATAAGCGCTACACCGAAAAAGCAAAACAGCCCAGAAATCAAGAAGCGGTCTGATGAAGAGAAGGAGGATACTAACGAAGAATCGCGGCCAATACCCGACATAAGGGAACAAGCTAGCGATATGGAAAAGAGGGTCCTGCCATTCTGCCACGAGCCGAGCAACAAAGTTAACAAGGGCAAACCGCAACGATAACGCGTTACTTTAAGGATATGAAAGGACTTGTGGAGAAGCTCCTACTCCACAACTGTTATCTAGCCGGAAGACTAGAACAAGCTAAAAGCTAAGAATAAGGAAACTGCGATATTAAGCGCTGTGAGTAAGTCGCTGGAAGCCAGCAAGCAGCTTAAAACGACCGTTAAGAAAACAACGAAGGCCGAGCCAAAACAGCTCTCGTACGCGGAAAAAGTGAAGATGGCCAGCAATAAAGCGGACAAATGGCGGTAAAACCACCGAGAAATGTGGTTATAATCCGCTCGGAAGTTGAGGATGGTGAAATAAGAACCAGCGGAGAAGAGCGCGACGCGCTATTCGCGCTACTAAATCCCCATAAAAGGGGAATACAAGTCACAACAGTTAAAAAAATAAGCGACACCGGCCTAATCGTGGAAACGACGAAGCCGGAAGGGCTGAAAGTGTTCACAGAGAATGTACAGAATTCGGAAAAAAATAAAATAATCAGATGACTCATGCGGAAAATCGTTCTTCACATAAGTGGATGAATATCTGAAAAATATTCGAAATTCGAACATCTTAAACATGTTCGCACATTTATCAAATGAGTGAGTTGTTTATTATGCAATTTTTGTAGATGTATATGTTTTTTTGTCACATAAATGAAAGCAGTATGCGTTATTTGGCCAGTTGCTGAACAAGAGCATAAAGATTCATCACTTTGAGTAGAGGCATATGCTGGTACGAATTTAAAATAATCTACTTACCATTGAAATCTATCCATAGTTACGCTATAAATCATAATACAATTTGTATAGTGAAATTCAACGGTACATCTCAACTGAACAAATGTATTGCGTAACAACTATTTATCACTAAAGCGCAGATGTCTAGCCCAATCGAATTTTATTGTCAATGTTAGTATTATTTTAGAAATAATATAAATAGTAAAAATGAAAAGTGAACAACTTTTAACGTCTGTTAATTTAATAAGAGGAGTATCTAACGCTCCTTTTCTCTCGATCTGTTTAGCAATAATTTTATTCACTAATTTTTTGAGAGCTTCAAATATGATCTCACTGCACTCAAGACTGTCAATAAACAACGTGCAGAGAAAACTCTGATGCCACATAGTCAAAAAGGCTTAAGTGAAAACATACATATATGCCTGTATGAAAACTGCAACTGCTCACGAATACAATTTCGACTCGGATTTGAGAATCCTATAAGATATCATTTTAAACTATACTAAATATATAGAGTACGCTGTTCCGCGTATCCTGAAGATATTTTTAAAATGACGGTCCTACCAAATTAAATTCAGACTGTTTTCTGAAACTGCTTAATCAAATGATGCATTGATTTATAGTAGTAAATCTGGGCATCAGAAATTTGCTCCGTATGAAAGTCCATCGAACTCGGTCTATTTATTACCGTTACGAAACATATATACTCTAATAGAAACACTACTAACATGGTAATGCTTAGAGGAAAGCACGTCAGAATCGCTGTCTTTCAAATCCATTCAATGAATAAGAGACGAATGAAGATGCGTATTATAGTTATATGCAAGTATCCATAAAGTGATGAGACGTTCGAACAGGTTTGTTCGATGAAGATCAGCTACATACTCTGTTCCGGGTGAAGAAATGAGCCACAAGTGAGTGAAAAGGGAAGGGGAAATAAGGAGAATACAAAGAGTTGATGCATGTAAGGAATGGAAGCTGAATCTCAAAATAAGGAACAAGAAAAAACAAGCTACTTACGATAACACGATTGCTAGTCATCTGTTCTCGATGACGATTGCCTATACCACCGCCCTTGTTGAATATTTTAACAGTTCTAGTATATTTGAGCATATTATATTTATATTTCGATGCACACTACCTCTTCGACCACTTATTTCCGTGATTATGACTGAAGAACAAACAGAAGATACTTATCGTAAATTAAATTTAAGTAAGAAGAAATATTTTGCGACGTTAACTCCAAATGGGAAAATATGTATATGTCAGCATGGATCAGGACCTCCCTATTTTTACATTAAATGTTTTGAAAAGTTGTATTTCAAAGCATGGCATGGTTTTCGTTGGAGGAAATCGTTTCGTGGAAGGAAACTTCAAATAGTGAAAGAGCAAAATTATATAGCTCTGAAAGAATAATATAATTTAACATGAAAATATGAAAAAATTGAGTACATCGAAATATAATAGATATTTTACAAGGGAAGTAAAAAATATAGGTAAATAAATATAAGTAAAAAATATAAGTAAAAATGTATAAGAAATCATTTATTTTTTCTAAAATATATTTTGTATGGCGTGTGCTATCATTTTGTTATCTCAAATTTATCTTCTATTTATATTTCTTTAGATAATTTTCATAATATATTTATGAATTAGATGTATTTTCATAACCTACGTTCTACTAGCGAGTTTTCACATGCTCAATGAGATATGTAGTATAGGAAGTGTATAAATATATATTTTTTATGTATCTTCAAACACAAACTGGAATATCGAGCATGTTGTCATTTTCCTGTGGATTGTAAAATTATCAACTTGTTGATAAATTAACAAATCGTAAAAATTTATCGATTTGCACTACGAGTGCGGAGTGCGAGTAGTAACGATAGTGAACACACACTTGAATACCCAAACGACAAACTCCTGAGCTGTATACTTATTTTTACGTGGGTCCAAACTTTATACACGGTTTCACCTTATACACTTGTTGTGTACTATCGTATCATTTTACCGACCAGTAGCGGTTGAAAATCCTACGTACTGTCTACCTCTCACTCGGTCGCAGATACATCGTTGACGCCAGCTGTTTAGACTCTAGGATACCGCGCGGGAATATACACGCTATTTCTCATACCTATAAAAATGTTAACTCAAATTTGGCGAAACTACTTATAATATTTATATTGATATTTATGTAATATCGTGATATAATAAGTTTACAAAGGAATGGATGATACAGATGTTAATTGGACAGAAAAGACGATTGTTGTTCAACCTGAACTATTCACGCCAAACGTACAGAAAGCAGCACAACTAAATGATTAGAATACGACTCGACTCTCACAAAACGCAATCAACACTCTCTCGGTAACGCCACTCGCAAGCTCTGCCTCTCCGCTCGCACGCTGCTTCTCGACTCGCACGCTGCTTCTCGACTCCACGCTGGCCGTTCTAGCATTCTCCTGTCTTTTGCTAGGCCCACCGCACACGTGTTCTGCAGACGCTCGTGGCCAGGGTCACGTAGGTCTTTTCTACGAAACTATGCATTTGAAAAGACCGATGACACATTGATGGACCCGACGGCGCCTCGGCTCTCGCGACATTGTTCATGGTTCGCCCGTTATCTCTTAGGCTTTTCGTCCACGATACTACATATATGCGTATTCGTATGCGTATTTCTCTTGGCAGTGTAGTATTCATATGAAATGAAATGTCAATTATTTATTTATCTTTTACCGAAATGTAGGCTAGTTTTAAGTATGTATCTTAGATTACCGGTTTGATAGAATTCGCACACATATATATATTTCTGACAATGTAACCTTCATTTCTTTAATAATACAATATTGTATGTTTTATGTATTCGTTAAACTATTAGTTTTTGACATCATGTATACTTATGTAGTATCGTGGACGAAAAGCCTAAGAGATATCGGGCGAATCATGAACAATGTCGCGAGAGCCGAGGCGCCGTCGGGTTCATCAATGTGTCATCGGTCTTTTCAAGTGCATAGTTTCGTAGAAAAGACCTACGTGACCCTGGCCACGAGCGTCTGCAGAACACGTGTGCGGTGGGCCTAGCAAGAGACAAGAGAATGCTACAACGGACACAGAGTCGAGAAGCAGCGTGCGGGTCGAGAAGCAGCGTGCGAGTCGAGAAG
>NT_176995.1:0-11916 GCF_000188095.3 Bombus impatiens
ACGTGCTATCTCGCGATCGCGTCTCTCCGCGAACGGTCGAAACACCCGTATTTCGGTTAGGACAATAGGAGTTGTTACGTCGGGCGACCCTCTACCTGGACCAGGCCATACACCGCGGGCCAGACGGAAACCAGATGTCCGCTCATCCTTACTGCGTAGCCTCAATAGTCTTAAGGACCCATCGTAAATCTAAGGAATTTTCTAGCTGAGGTCCTTCAGACCCAACAAATATCTTTTTCTAAATTGTTTCTTTTAAGAGTATTGTCTACTACGGCTTGACACGGGAAAGTTAGTTTTTCTCACGTACGATGCTTCCCACTAGCAACTTTCTGTCGAGGGCGGCTAAGACTCTTCCTAGTCCACCAACCTTCGTTTATCCAATCAGGAGCAATGTCTACTGCCCTCACTTTCCTGACCAAAAATGTCATGAACAAATCCAATGGTCCCGTGCGCTAGACACACCCATCGCTAGCTTTCCTCCGACATAGCATCGTCACCGTAACATACACATCGCTAACTTTCCTCCGACACAGCATCGTCACTCTACTCTACTTCTCCTACGACATCAGGAGGGTCAAGTCAACTTCTCCTACGACCTCAGGAGAGTCAAGTCAACGACTTCTACACCGCTAGAAAAGTCAACATGTCAGTAACGGGTTAATAAACTATAACAAAGCTCTAAGAGCCTTGCTCTATCCTCAACGAATATTGTGCTAGTGTATCGCGTCTCTATACGCTAACTCATTGTCGACGATATATATTATAAGCAACGGTGTAAATTAAGTGGAGAAATATATAATTTATAATTCTGCGAATCACAGTGTTATACAAACTGAATCACCCCTATTGTCTTAACGGAAATCATGGGATCGGTCAACTCGTGGTGTCGGTTATTATAATCGTAACGGGAATTTACGACTCCCGTTGACATTGACGTCTCCCCGCCATTGGTCGAAAATCCAAGATGATTTTGTATAACACTACGGTTAACAGATTATAATATCTATTTTCAACAACGATTTACACTTTATATTTATTACAATAATGCAAGTGTCGACTGCCAAACTACGAGTGAGAACGGACTGAGACTCTTTTCGACTTGGTGGCTGTGATTTGACTTCTTTTCCACTTTCGTGTTATTTCGGAGGATAGCTCGGCATGAGTGGGTTTTAAGTACGAAGAAAACAAATTCGTTGCTCACACTTTTCGTTAGGAAAGCGAGGGTAACGATCCGCGATGCCCATTGGTTATAACCAACGTTAATGAATGAGAATAGGTGGAGGAAGCCTCCTACCAACGTGGCTCGTGGGTGACATTGTTCATGGAAAGAACCCGCTTATACCGTTAAGGAAATACCCGCTTTCTCCGTAATTATTTAAAAGCGCACAATAAACCTAAGGACTGTTCTTCCATAAATCGGAGACACTTATAGGATTAGAGATTCCTTCCAGTCAACAAGATTAAGTTAAAAGTATTAACTTTATGGTAGATCCTTAAGTTTATTGAGGGTCTAAATAACGGTACGTGGGCCTTAGGCGGCCAGAAGACGAGGGATGGCGTACGGATTGTCTCACGCGCTGTAACACCATCTGAGAACTTTAATTCTGGAATGAATTTACGGTTTATTTGAGCAATTCCATTGTTTCTTTGATTCTTTTGATTTCTTAATTTTTTCGCTAAGTTTTTTATTAAGTTTCACGAGTTTTGGGCATCCTTTGTACGACGCAAGATGTCCGTAGTTTTTAAATTTTGTCTTTGTTTACTGCATCTTCTTTTCTTATTTTGCACTCGCCAGGTCCGTGCGGTTCAATGCATTTTACGCATCGGTAGTTAAGGTTGCAGTTTTGTGAGCTGTGCCCTAACAGTTGGCATTTGTGGTATTGTGTTATGTTATTTTTTTTTTATTTATTTTTTTTTATTCTTGACAAAGGGCTGCATTCTACTCCTTCAACGTAGACAGCCTTGCTTCCGCAAACCTCGTAGTCGCGGCGCCGCTGTTGTGCGTTGGTTCTGTCCTCCTTAACGATTCGTTCTTCTATGCGGCGGTAATGTAACTCGCCGCATCTTTTAGGGTTTTTATGTATGTCCCCTTTAGGTTGGACGATGTCGTCGCACCCCTCATGATCTCCGCGACATGTCTAATAAATTCGGCGCTGACGTCCGCCGCCGAGCTCGTCCTTACTTCTATCGTCAGCTCTGTCGAAACATCCGGGATTGTCGACACAATTCGCCTTTTCTTTCCGCTGGACGCCGTCGAAACCAGCAATGAGCGCGACGCGAACGAAGCAACCGACTCTTCATCGTCGGACCTGGCTCGCACTCCGACCTGTCCGCGGCTCTCGGCGAGCGTCTAGTGGCCCTCCTCGGAGGCTCCTCCGCGGTCTCCAACCTGCTGTCCTCCGGTTGTCCTCCTGTTATTATGGTCTTCCTACTTTTACTTTCTCCTGTCCCATCGCCAGGCGTAAAAACGCGTCCGGGGGCCTGGCGGTCCACCCTCGAACGGCCGTGGTCGTGAGATGACGACGCAGTGGGGCCCACTTGACTACCCACGACTGCCCCTGTACTGGAGTCTCCCTCTCCTGCACCGTAAACGTGCTTCTTCTCTTTTTGTCGCCATGTCGTTAACGAAGGTCTCCGTCCCGGTGCCACTCACTCTTTCGCACCCTACCCCGGTCGAGGCCGGTGCAGGCTGACAGTGAGCCCCGCGAGAAGGTGAGGTGAGTGGTCCTGGCAAGCATGGGTCCATCAACTTCTCCGAAATTCTCCTCCTTTTAATACGCTATCGCTTGGTGGATTTATAAGCAAATGGTAAATACATTGAGGGAAACTTCGATGTATTCTTCGTTACTTCGTTACTTCGTTAATAACTCAATTTTCTGGATTAGTTTCAGAAAGGGCTTTCTAACTCTTCTGACCACGCTCAGAATTTCAGGCACTATGATGCCACAACGGATACCCTTACAAGACCCTATTTTAGCGCCTATATACCTGAAGGCCTCCTCCGGGTCAACGGTTGGTATGTTGATATTTTGGAGCCTAATCCGATTCTTTTACGAACCAGGTGTCCTTTTTCTCTACTACCTGGAACGTTTGGCTCTTTTCTCCTGAAATATTCATTCCTCGGCCCTTCAGATATTCATAGAGCATATCCATTTGGCGTTGTGCCTACCTCTCGTCTTCATCAAATAGGACAATGTCATCAGAGATTGGTACTTTTCTCTCATGATTGACATTTATGCCACTGGTTTGCTCCTCTATTACATCCAGCAGCGGCTATAGACACAAATTAAATACCAGCGGCGACTGAGAGTCACCCTGCTTGACTCCTCTAAGGACCTTGATCTCGACCCTTACATTATCTCTTGTTTTGATTTTGGTCTTGCCCTCGTTATACATACCTTCGATTAAATCGATTATAGGGGTCAGCACATGCCAGGCAAGGCTTTAATGCCGAATGTGGTATTGCGTCGAACGCATTGGAGATATCCACGATTGTGAATATTCCCCCATTATTTTTCTTACTGTGGCTTAAGGCAGCGATGAATAGATCTATGTTAATTTTACATCCATTCTCTGATGTAAATCTTTTCTGCCTTAAGTTTAGCAGAATACCCCTTCTTATCCTTCCGTTGAGGATGGAAGAGAAAATGCGGCTGAGAATGGAGTCTGTAATTTTAGGTCTGCAATTCTCGACCTGGCTGCTTGGCTTATTTGGTTTTGGTGTTACCTTAGTCCTATTTTCCTTCCATATGGTCGGGAGATAGGAACTATAGCATAGAATGTTGAATATTTTTGCCAATATTGCGGGCAGGCTAGATATCATTAAATGTTCTTTTTGAAATCCATCTGGTCCCGCTGCAAGCTTTTTCCTAATCTTACTAAGTTTCTCGCCCACATCCTCAGTGGTTATCGGCGGAAACAGTTCACTTATTATCAGCTCAGAGACTCTATTTCCTATTGGGGGATTGGATGGTCCTGCCCAATTCCATAGATCCTCATACTCTTCACTTCAATCGCTTCAGGTGGTTGCCTAGCTGGTTCCAGGCATGCACGATCGTTGTTAACAACAACGTCGGCCAACTTCTTAGGACATTCTTTAAATACCTCCTGGCAATGTGCGTAGGAGTATCTTTTCTTTCGATTTCTATCGAGTTACCTCCTCTACCGTCCATTTTCTTATGTTTGGGGGATCCGTTCCCCTTCTTTTCTTGTTTCTTATGTCAGATTGCACATGCCGTTCGTGGGTGGATAACCATCTCTGAGTCCCGAAGCTCATGGGGCAACCTTCGAATTATACGCTTCTTCGTTTCTTTGATCACTAGTATCACTACAATTTGGAATGTGGCACTTTGCCTCATAGAGCTTCGGGAAATTCCTTTTGCAATATAAACATCTCAACTGGATGCGAGCATCCGTGTGATGTTGATCAAGGTGCCCGTCCAGGTCTGATAGCGTCATGAAGAAAACGTGAACTTCCCTTTTCTCACAGATTGGACAAGCAACCTTGCCATCCGCCAGCGGCACCGTGATTTTCAAATTGAGATCCGAATCATACTGAATTAAATTATTAATCACTGTATATTATTCATTCATTATTTTCAATCGTTAATCAGACTCTTCATACCATTAAATAAGTTTATATCCTTTATGTAGAAATTATGGGTATATTTTTTTAAAGAAAAGTCCCTTTTCTTCCGAGATAAACTGTCCACGTGCGGTGCGTACGCTTTCGGCGCAGGGTCCAATTCAGTCGCGGTGCTACAGCGGACCGAAATCCCTATCCTGGCCTTCGCTGACGACATGTTTCAAAACATATCATACTGAATTAAATTATTAATCACTGTATATATTTTGAAACATGCAAACACGTACAAGCCAACATCACATTCTTGGCATTGATAACGAGATTCTGGTCTTTTATCGTTTCTCGCACACCCAACACATCTTTGTGATCTCCCAACACATCTTCGTGATATATTTGTTCCTAGAGCTTCATAAAGTGAAGGAAAATGTCTTCCGTTGAGTCTTGATGAGTGATTATTTCCGGATGTAATTTCCGTAACGCAAAAAATTACAAAGTGTGGTGTGAAATATCGACTGCGTTGCGCGCACGAATCCAAGGGATATAACAGTTATCCAAAATTTTATTAGATTTCTTTTTTGTTGAAATTTTTCGATATAAGTAATTATATAATGCGAACAATATATATTTCTTAACTTTGTTGCAAAATTTCCCGATTCAGTATTAATCTTACACGAGTCTAACCGATAAAAACGTATATGATTGCGATTTCATATATACACTGTTATCTTCTTACACTATTTTTAATTTCGTCCAATGTATCTCAGAAAATAAAAAATACACAGTAATTCAATTCACAGTGTATTCCAAATTTATTTTTATTGCTCAATTCTGGCCCATATATCTATAATATATGTGGGATGGTGTGACGTCAGGGAAGGACGTGATTGATTGTTTATAAACGTTCTCAAGATATGTTAATGTTGTCAAGGAGTGTTGTGAGCGTTACCAAGGTTTGTTAAGGGAAAAATGAGCGTGGTAAATGCTGTCAGAGTTGAATTTATCGTGGTCGAGAGAAGTTCGTTGTGTTGTTGTGACGTAGAATTAGTGAGAAACGTATACGCGAAACGCGATATTATATTCGATTTTGTGCGAGTGCAACAATATTGTGTTTATCATACTGTTTTTTCTGTTAATTTATAATATAACATTCCTACATTTATGTGTCGGAGATGAAAGGACATCGGAGCCTTCCCTTTGGAACTTCGGGAATATCTCTTAACACCGTAATCTAGATTCTATCATAGGCGTAATTAAACAGTTGTCGTCATTCGATCCGATTGTATTTGTTCGAGATTTATGATAATAAGTTTGAGCTCGAGGCGACAACCAGTCGCCGAACGTAGCTGTCACGTAATTTTTAGGGTTGGTTGGTGGAAATAAAATATAGTTGAGTCGTAACACAACAATTAACTTTGTTTTAATCAACCTTTATTGTGAATTCACCAACCACAATGTAACACGCACTGAATTAGCATAAATCACAATTCACTCCAACCACGTTATGTAAGACTTAGTTACAACAGTACATTAAGTACGCGACTTATAAGGGTAGAGACCGATATAGATATGTTGACTATTCTAAGGATACAGAATAAGTGAAATTTACTGACGATACTGTGTCTGAGGAAAGCTAGGGGTGGCTGTATCTAAGGACACGGGACTATCAGATTTGTTGATGACAATTTTGGTTAAGGAAGTGAGGGCAGTAGACACCGTCTCCGATTGGATAATAGGACGGTCGACTACCCAAAAGTAATAAATTTTGGTAAAAAAATATACACAATTTTTGTTTAATTTCAATATTTTGTCCAATATCCGTTGTTTCCTATCACTTCGGTACATTTTCTTCTATTAATTTTTTACATTGATCTACCGTAATATTACTCCAAACTGTTTCAATTGCAAAGTTAATGTAAATTTTTCGAAAAAGAAATTTTATAGTTACGTAATTTCCGAACTTTGAAATCTTATATAAAGGACCAACATGTAATGAAATACTTCATTCAGTATTTCGCTGAACGTGTTAGAAACGAGTAATCAAAAGAAGAACTATGGTAAATGATAGCTTCAATAAAAGAAATAGCTAATTTTAGAAACATCCCTGTTATTGTTTTCCGTATTGCTAAAAATTATTCCGAAATTATTAAATTATTATTATAATTATATATATATGTCGGAGATGAAAGAACACCGGAGCCTTTGGAATTTTGGATAATCCCGCAACATTGTAATCTAGTGTCTACTATAGTTGTAATTAAACAATTGTAGTTATTCAATCCGATTGTAATTGTTCGCGAGTTGTGATAATGAGCTTGGGCTCGAGGCTATAGCCGTGGTCACGGGATGAACGCTTTGTCTAACAAAGGTATGGAGTAATTCTATAGCTCTCCTTAAAAGAAATATTTGTAGCGGCACGCGACAGTAAACATTCCAACAGTTTCTGTCCCATGGCTCGCCACACGCAGATCCTATTCTTGGGGTATGATGGAGCAATAACCATAAGGAATATAATATAAAGATAGGAACATAAGAAATAGGAATATAATATAAGCTCTTAATTCGAAGGTTTTATATCACTCAACGGCCTTAACGGTCTTGACGATAAATCGACATGTTTATTTGTTGGAATACAACGATATTAATCTTATACAGATGAGATGATTGATCGAACGGATTCTTCCCTTCGTTGCCCAGCGATATCCCCACTAGCGTGCGTTCGTTAGATGTACTGCGGCTGCTAGCGCGTGCATGCTCTTCCGAGAATTCGGCGGAAGAAGTGTAAGGATATGGATGTAACTTTGGCCACGTCGGTGTCGCTCTTTAACGGCGTAGCGCTTTGTATCGTGAAGCTGCTGGAAGGTTCCGTGGCACGTGCCGCCACAAAGCATCACTACTGTCCCTGTTTCGAGGCACAACAACAACACGAGTCGCCCTCGATCCGCATCGACCAATGACTCATATGCCACTACACATTCATAAACCGGAAATACTTGCAGGATTACAGATTAAATTAAAAAGATTCTGTTTATGATGGTTCCTTAGATTTATTGCGGGTTTGTATAACGGTGCGTGGGCTTTGGCTGCCAGACCACAGAGGACGTCGCAGGAATCATCTCATGCGACGTAACAACAGCTTTCACGCTGTATGGTCCGGCTCCTGAAGATCGGCTACTAATAGGAAACAACACGGATACACGTGTTACAATTTTATTCCACGAATTATGCTGAATGTTTCTGTATTGCTGTCGCAGTTCCTTCAACGATACCTTCGGTTTCCCTTTCAGGTTCCATCAAGCGTCTTTTATCTGATTAAATTCAAAAAGCGCAAATTTCGACGAATCAATTCTCCTTTGCTTTTCAGATTGTCCAAATCTGAAATCTGCGAAATCGAAGTAGTATGTTGCATTACATTTTTATGCTTAACGCACAATCTACGGTTCTTATAAATCTCATTCTCAGTAATTGTGCGCAGAGGAAGCTTCTAATTTCTACACAAATCACGTAATTACAAAAAATATTGCTGCGCCACATGATATTTACTTATTTACAGTATTTACGTATGTAGCATGTAGACTCTAGCGGAAATGAGTGTCCGGCTGCGTGTTGGTGCAAGGTGGTGATGAGCGTTGGTATAATAGTTTTTTTGACTTCTTGCGGAAATAGAATTAATTATCTATTTATTTTTAATCAGAGTACATTTCACGCGCGATTTAGAAGTCGTACGGACGAAGGTTGGCTTTTGAATAACAATTCTGTGATTATGTACATATATGAGCTATATTTCCCTTACTCCTTACACTCGATCACTGTTTCCGAAAACTCAACAGGTTCTACATGCGGTTCTTCTCTTTTCTTAGGAGAGGAAAATCGCTTTTCATATCGTGCACGCGCCTGAGGCGTTTTTCCATATGTCATTGGATTTAAGGTAGAATACCCCTAGATCTAGGTTTAACGAAGATGATTCGTATGCGTTTGCAAGATTATGCGGCGTCGCAACAATCACACGAAACGTTGCCACATATAGCGGATAAGGAGGAGATTACAAGTGCAATCTTGACAACGAGGCGCGAAGTAAAATTTCATTAGGGATCTGCTTATACGGGTAAATTAACATAGCTGATAAGGAAAAGTTGCATCACTCTCCTACCAATTCGGTCGTCCCTTTGCGAAAATCGGCACCTTTCCGAGTTGGAATGGTGGATATATTGGCAGGTGTACGCCCCCCCCCCTCAAATAAAACCGTTTAAGTCTAAGTTAAGCGACTGCTTAAGATTTGCATCTTTTATTCTACGCGTTGAAAGTTATTAAATTGCACTAAACAAAGAACAATAATTTTATGCCCATTAAGCAGAAATCCAGGCCATGAAAATATGCATCATCAATTGCTTGG
This sequence comes from Bombus impatiens, assembly GCF_000188095.3. NCBI lineage: Eukaryota > Metazoa > Arthropoda > Insecta > Hymenoptera > Apidae > Bombus > Bombus impatiens. The sequence goes on from NT_176995.1 coordinate 8,976, forward strand.
CCTACATTCTAACTTTTAATAATTTCAATTAAGCTTATCTTACCCAACGCAAGAGATATTTTTAAGGCAGCAAATTGAAAACACTCCATGTACAAATATGCTCCGGTTTTTCCTAGTGTTTTTCACTCAGGGCAAACTCCAGTTGTTTTGTTATGTGATTCCATTTCTCCAGTGATTCACACAGTTTCATCATTGTGGGAAAGGGTGACAGTGTAAATTGACATGAACACTTCTCCTACGCTAATACTTTAGTGTTACAACTTACTATTTATACACAAATCATCACAACTCGTCACAACTCTCGACCATATTCGAACATAGGCCTGTTCGCACATCCTATTGGAACACGTTCGATCTTCTTAATCTTTATGTATTTTTTGAAAATATGGCGGGTAAAATTATCAGTTTCAGAGTATCAATTTGCTAGACGTTCTAAAATATTGGTAAATACTGTTAATCACTTTCTCCAAGTTGATTTGCACAGATGTCACCTGATATATTTTGTGAACACATCAGTGACTGTGAAAAAATATTTGTATCCTCTCCGGTCTTTTCTAGTTGTTCCATATGGTCTAGACGAAGGATTTGAAACAGCAGACTACGTGCCTTCGTACAATGTATCCAATAAATACAATGTAAGTGGCCCTCTTGTTTCCCATTAATCGGTGAAAATCCAGTGTAACGTAAACAAACCACATAAATAAACTAGAGTCGTTACAATCGAAAATACTCAAAAACAGTAGTCAACGCCCCATGGTATGTCAGAAACAAGGATATACGCAAAAGCTTAAAACTACTTATGTCAGAAACAAGGATATACGCTAAAACTACCAAAGGTTGAAGAAGAAGTCGGGAGATACCCAAAAAAATACAACATAGCCATCCACGTGTTAATTAACGATAAAGTTAGAAAAATTTACCGAATATCCATCTGGACAAATTGTAAAGTGCTAATTAAATAAAAAAAATATATTGGTTTGTTTGCCCTTTTGTTTCTTTGGATATCTGTAACATCAACTGTATTTGCCCTTTTTTCTTTTCTTTGAAGTATTGTTCACTATCATGTATACAATATTTGGAATTTGGAACACTACTTGATGCCAATTCTCAACTAAATAGCGATCGGTCAGATTCAACCAATCGGTTGATACAGCGAACCTTGAATGATTTCTATTCAATGGATAACTCACCCTGATTCTTCTTTCATTGGGAAGTTTCTGAAAACAGTTGTAGTCGAAGTAGGATGTTTCCAACAGTGTCTGATAATTTCGGAGCCAATTGAATCTGGACAGGGTGCAGGTTCCATGTCATAAGTTCTAACTCCCCAAAGAGTAATTAATATTTTCTTCATAATAAAAGTTTGCAATCCTCTAAGTTTTGCTCGTTTAGGGTTAGCAGTTTGTGCTTCATAGTGTCATACCACATAGTGATTTGATCATATCTGTAAATAGTAATATTTTGTTTGACATATTTTTAATTGGGATGTGTGCCATGGTAGCCATCAGATTGTGCCAAGTACAGCTTGAGCTTTCATTCCAAACAGACGTATGTGCTATTTCTGGGTAAGTTTTTTGTTCCAAGTTATTCCCAAATATATCATTTTATTTTTGAGTGGAAGAGATTCATAAGAGGTAAACTACATTTACCAGTTCTTAGTTGTATTAATTTTTTAATCATTCTTTTGTTTTTTATGCTTCTAGTAGAAGATTATGACTCCTATAAAAGGTTGTTGCATTCTCCTTTAGTTTTATATGTTTCAGATAAGCTGGCACACTTCCGTTTTTTCTTAATGCTTCACGTACACCTCTTTTTTCTACAAATATTAGGTTGTCCGAAAAGTTTCTTTCGTTTTATAAGGAAATAATAGACGCACAATGTTTTTTGTTTCACATTAGTTTATTGAATTATGCACAAACATAATAATGGAGATGTAACGAAATGGATCGTGCCTAATTTAATAAAATAGTATAAGAGAGAAATTGTTGTTCATCTATTATCACCTTGTGAAACGAAAGAAACTTTTCGGACAATCTGATAATTCCTTTGGAATTTGTACACTGTTATAATAATTGTCCGTGGTATCTACATGCTCGAAATTTATTAATGATTACAATTAAAGGGAAAGCGGACCTTCTTCTCTTTACAGATGGCTTCACAGATGACATATGGTAATTTTCTTACGGCGGTTCTCCACATCAGCAAAATAGGAGCAATGGCTGTTCGTTCGATGCATTCGTCGATGGTGGTACCCAACTTGCTGATAGAAAATCGACTATTACAACGCAAGTGGGTATATAAAATTATCAATTATAAAATTATACAAACGATTCTTTCAATTTTTGTTTTAGTATCATAAAAAATGTGAAAATATTCGCAGCAGTATACATGGTAACTAATACAAGTGTAAAAAGGTGTACAAAGACGGGAAAAATATAACTAGTAGAAGAGTTTGAAGACGTGTCAACAAGTATCTATGAATCAGAGTTATTTTGTTATGAAAGATATGGGCACACGATAATTCACTTATTATTAGCTTTACTTGTGTTTTGAAATATTAATTTATACTTAAATATAAAAAATATGCAAAAATATGCAGAAATATGCGAAACTTGATCTACATTACGTACGCTTTGAATATATTTTATATATGTTTTATATTCTTAAATACATAAAAAATTTACCAAATTTCGTCGTGCGGAATCGTTAAATTAATTGTTATGTACATTTTGTGATAGACGAAAATTATACTATCACTAATGCACTAAAATAATATATAAATATTCAATTTTACTCATTTTACTGTGCATAAAAAATTGTAAACTGTAAAAGTCAAATTTATGATATTCTAAAACTGTATTGCGATTCTCGGCAGAATTCATATTTAAAATACAAAAGTCTTATCCGTTGTTTCATTTACGTTTCGTCCAAAAGAATAAATACG
>NT_176996.1:0-205 GCF_000188095.3 Bombus impatiens
GACCGGAGTATCGTCTATACCGTCCGGGGCGGAGGGGTGACCGGGAGAGCTGTACACCGCGGGGCCCGCAGGCTTCGTTACTGTGGAACATCGCGTACGACACAGTGCTTCGGACGCCAACGCCTCCGAACTCGGTACTGGCGTGCTACGCCGACGACACGTTGGTGCTGGTCTGGGGCACGGCATGGGGTAGAATCGTCCGCCT
>NT_176996.1:259-581 GCF_000188095.3 Bombus impatiens
GATCAAGGGATTGGGACTGAAGGTGCCCCCTGAGAAGTCCGAGGCAATGTGGTTTTGCCGCAAGGCCGATCACGGGACACCTCCAGCGGGTTATCGCCTGAGGTTGGAGGGTCTGAGATCGGGGTCGGAACCAGCATGAAGTATCTAGGCCTGATCCTCTACAGCCACTGGAATTTCAGCGCTCACTTCGAACGCCTGGCACTGTCTGTTGATGCGACGGCGGACGCCTTAGGACATTTGTTGCCTCGGCTGGGCGGGTCCGACGTCGGAGTGCGCCGGCTGTACGTCGGCGTGGTGCGATCGAAGCTCTTCTACGGAGCTC
>NT_176996.1:1290-23177 GCF_000188095.3 Bombus impatiens
AGAAGGAGGAGGGCAGTGACCTCCTTCTGTGAGCAAGTTATGCTTCGAAAAGAGGCCACGGAAGGGTGAGGGTGCGGTACTCTCACCCTGAGAGGATTGGCCGGCGAGGGCGCAGCAGAGGCCATGGACGCGCTTCGGTGAGGCGCGCTAGGTCCGCCGCGCCCCCCGGTGGGGTGCAAACTTAGGCGCTGGCAGCTCAGCGCCCCGGGGCCGCAAAGCAGCTCGGTAGAGGAACCGGACTGCCTGGCACGGCGGCTCCGGCGACGAGGCGCGGTGTGACGTGGCCGCACATCGTTCCACTAGAGGACGTACTGAGTGCGGGGGGGCGCTCACACCGGTTCTCGGGCTCCTCTCGATTGCAGCCGGGACGGTCATCGTGGAGGTTTTAGTCGGTTGGAGTCTGGCACTACCACGCCGCTTTTCCCCAGAAGCGACCTGATGTCCGTGCGGACTTCCTCCACGTTAAAAAAAAAAAAATAATAATATTCGAATGCGCAATTAACTATGTACTACTATAATTTGAATGAACATTCACGAATGAATTGCATCCATAAATGTCTATCGGAGAAATTGTGGGACGAATTATAACAGATGGAATAATAGGGCAAAAATGTCCTAAGTGGAAAAAATGACGCTGTTGGAAGTTGAAGTTGAAAGGTAATTGCAGTGGGTATATTAACAAAAATATCCAAAACAACATGTCACAATTTCAAGCGGTGATATTCGCACGTGGAGATTAAAAAGGTATATTAGATATTTTGTTAAGATTTTTTATATACAATTTGAGTTTCATAATGTAGACTCTTTCGTAACAGAAAGACCATCTGCACCCAAATCTTATTAAGTGACCGGTGACTTATGAATAAGAGTGTACATGAAATATTTTATGTTTTCTGTACTATTATAATTTATTGGTATTCAAATACATAGGTACAACTTATACATTTTTCGAACATTGCCTATTGCTCGCAGACGCAACGATTGTAGCATTTAAATAATTGTTATAAAAATGTAAAGTTCATAGGGCACTGGAATGTACTTTTTATATTTCTAAGCGAAAGTGGCGAAGTTTCGGTGAATCTAATTTCTTAAATATCTTTGACCTGTAATTAATAATAAATATTAATAATAAAAATATGTAAGTAATAATAAATTTTACAGAAATTGCATTCGTTTTAGTACAAGAATCGATTTTACAGCTACTTGAGATTCTACCATGGTTCGTTAGATGCGCATTTTAGTTTATGCTGTCGGTCAGCAGTTTCACCATTTATGGCGTACGGGTGTTTTGCATTCGTCGATGACTATCGTCCTTACTTGAATAATCTTACAAAAGCACTTGAAGTATCGAGTGTACGAATGAAATTCAAGGTTTCCTTTTTCAAATACCGTAAGTCCAAGTATTTGTCATCACGGGAAATTAGTGCGTGACATTAGTGCTTCTACGATAAAAAATATCATAATGAATCTTATTTGAGGCAGTTAGACATTATTATTTCCGATTGCAGTTTAGATTCAAACAGAATGAATATTTACTAGTTAGCATAAGCAGAATTTTGTAATACAGTTAATTAATGGAAGGTGTTTCGTATTTAAATCTATTAATTACATAGTAGGTGTAAGATAGGAAAAGTGGGAAAAATAAACAGAAGAAGCGAAATCTCTTTTAATCCGCAAGGAAGACAATAAAGATGTTATGTTAAGTTGGATTTCTATCTATTCCGATCGACAAAACACGCCTTATCCGGTCTGCACTTCGAGTTAGTGGCTGACGACTCGATATTGTCTAACGACACAGCGTTTTCTCATCTTGCCATAACTTGCACTATTTTCTTTAAAATAGATTTTTCAGCTTCACCGAAAAATTTGAATTATTCTTTTGTACTGTTGAGAATTGTGGATCTTTGAAGCCGAAATAATGTTATAGGAACACTAAATTTATACTGAGGATTAATATTAAAATAATGATATATTTATTTCATGGACAAATCGATACACACATGCACGCGTTTCAGCATTTTCTTCTATACCCGACTGTTAACCGACTCTTAACTGACTTTTAACGGACTCTTAACCGATTGAACTGTTTACATTCCTTTGTTTTCGAGACGTTTCGGACACATATACTTCCACACACTGATATTCACATACAAGTATCTCTATTACGCATTTAACCTAGTCCAGCACAGAAAATTATACATATCTCAACATGTACATCTCACAATTAAAATATTCTTTATGATTTATGAGTGCCTGTTCGCTAAAACTGATGAAACACATATTACTGGTTTGATTGGTATAATTGTGAGAGTAATTACATAATAAATTCAACTGTTTTGATAATTCCTGTTTAAATATTTGTTGACAGATGCAGAATTCTGTGCTCAAGCACTCTCTTATTGGATGTACTTTGTACAGTAAGAAGTTCGATTTTATGATCGTTACGTTACCGGACGTAACATCACTCGATCTCTTTTTATTGGAGAACTTAAAAGACAGTGTGTGTTCTCGCGTTGTTACTAGGGTTCAAGGCATCCAACGTTTTATTTTTTATCTCGTTATCTCGGAGTACATATCTCCACTCATGAACCTTTATATTTTGTTATCTCGGGGTGTATCTCCATATTTCTTCAACGTTTGTATTCTGTAAAATTAAAAAATTACAGAAAGAGACATAACGAAAGAGCAACGTAACCCAAAGGGAAGAATGGAAAAGCGTTTGGACTACAATGAAAGATCGTTGGAACATTCGTTATAGCGTAAGTATTCCATAGCATTTCTTGATTCCTTTCGTTTTATATTAATTAAAATTATTATATTATTTTATTGGATTATAATTAATGATTATAATTCACTTAATTATAATTCAGTAAAGTAATGTAAAACAAAAAATGTCGTGCATCTACTATTTCCTCATAAAACGAAAGAAACTTTTGCAACAACCTAATAATTTAGCTAACTTTTAACTGTTATAACTTTTGAGCTGAGATGTTTAGGGCAGGACTTCCTAAACTATGGTAACATAATGTTGTTATATCTATATTTAGAGGTAGGATCGCGTTAGTTATTACTTTATTATTCGGATGAAAAACATCACACTTCTCGAAAGACCTTTATTGCACACACTTGGAAGGGATACGAACGAATGAACGAAAAGGAGGTCTTAAACTATCGATCTGGTCTATCGACCGTGTCTAGTAACATCTTCTAGTTACTCCCTTTTGTAACTAGCCGTCAGCATATAGATGGCGAGCGAGAACCGTGAAAATTTTTGCGATTGTCACACGTCAGTGAAACAAAAAATGTCAATCATCTGTCATTAAAGAATCAGAAAGAACTGAAAATTATGTTTGGTATCATACATGTCGCGCGAAGCTGTCAATGCGTTATAAACATTGGAAGAAGTAACAAAAATTACAATCACTGAATTCCAAGGAATCCGAGGAATGGAGTAGGTAAGATTAGGCTAGTTAAGCGATGGTGGTACAAATAGGCGATTATAATCCAGTAACATTAAAAAAAAAAAGGAAAAATACTAAGCTACACGAATAAGTATTTAATCAGTAAATTTGTTATATCTAATGTACGATTAATGTATTGTGTAATGTTAATGTACAATTTTTTAGAAAACATAGAAAGAAAATTCATATACACTATCAAACATACGTTTGTGTATAACTCGAAAACTAAAACGGAGCCCATTATATGTATAAGAAAAAGTTGTTCAGAATGACGATCTTGACAACATATTTCTTGGTCATGGAAACAGGAAGCTAGCTTTTCGATAGGTCCACCATACTTGCTGATGTTTCGAGTTTCCGACCAAGCAACTTGTTTGTGATAACAAACTTTTAGGCGATAAGCCATATTGAAATAAAAATTACGATGAGTATAGTGGCGGAAGACAAAGACAGACGATATAACGCGTGGTACATGCTCGATATAGCTTAAATTGTTCCATGTTTACGAAGAAAGTTCTGACTGAGGTCGGTCTGATGGAATACGCGGATAGACGACATAGTGGAGATTCCAAGGAAGTAACATCGTTCATCCAAGGCGGATGCTGCCATTGGAAATGAAAGAAGACGAAGACAATCTACCAGGAGAAGCTGAGAAGAACGATCGGCTCCACTGATTCGCCATCTGCGAAGCAAAGCGCTCAACGAATGTTGAACTTACGAGAACGAGTGATGCGGGGCGCGCTTGAAACGGCAGCAAACACCGTTCTCGATCTTCATGCCTTGAAACGCGATAGAAGGAAGAACGAGGTTTACGACGGAAGGAATCTGTGGAAACGATCGACCTTCGATAGTCCTCGAACAAAAATAGTGTCGGGAATTAACTGTCGTCAAATACACTCCGCGAAACTTTTCACGGTGATCAATTTTACGCGACCGCATCTGATTTCCCTCAAACTTTTTTTATTCGTGCTTTTTATTTAGATTACTTTCTGTCTATCTGTCCGAGTGGGATTTTGCAAGCGAAATTTCACTCACTTGCCCATCCCGCTAAAAAACTGAAATTTTGAAATTGAAACACATGCTCACTCACCACGATAATACGATGCAATTCCAAAAAATTGACAATTTTTTTATGAAGGTGGAAATGCCTAGTTGAAAAAATCCTTTTATCTCGTAATGCGGTTTAATATAGATTGTTCATAAATTGTTGTTAATATAATAAGTATCGTTGGATGACGGTTAAAGATTGGAAAGTGACAAGTATAATATGCAAATTAAAGAAATTAATAATAATGATTTTTATCGAAAAATGTACAAAAAAGAAGAAAATTGAAAAAAAAGAAAATGTTCCGACACAAGAAAGTAGCACAGATATGATATCGTTAATTCTGATGTACACAATTGGAATTCCTGAAATATGCTTTCTAAATGGCTGAAATAATTTATGGAGAAGGGAACAGTAAAATGTTAACATAAAGTAAAAATGAACAAAATTGGGAACAAAAATGAAACGTTAGATTACAAAAATTGACAATTTTTTGTGGAAAATGGAAATGGGTGGCTGAAAAGATATTTTTACCTGCAATGGGGTTTAATGTACATTGTCGGATGACAGTTAAAGAATAAAAAGTGACAAGTAAAGTATCTAAATTAAAGAAATTAAAGAATGAAAACCTGGCGGGCTCATATTTGCTTAGTTGTACAGTTTTCAGATTTTTAACACCTTCAGAGGCTCTCCATCTGATTACGTAAATCTCGAACTCGCGGCTTGAGTCAAATATTCTTCCATTTTTACCTTGTAATCATCAGAGAATTGTTTTCCGTGCCTTTATTAGAAATTTCTTCACCCAAAAGTTCATCCAAGAGAAGAGCCAAAACCGAATAGAGCGGAGGTTACTCAAAGTTTAGTTAGCTTAGTTTGCATTTTTTACAAGTTTTTAAGATCATTTCCAGGTGGCGAGATAGAATTCTATAATTTTGTTTTGCCTATTTTCCGATCAATACAATGACGAATCTGGAGCGTTTCGTAAAATATCATTTAGACCGCAAAGTCACTGTAAAATCAGGTATTTTATTAGAAGAACGTTACGTTCTCATAAGGCACATTCATCCCTGGAATACTAATGTAGTATTATAGACGCGCAAGACAAATTCTTCTGATGTATTATAATGTTCTCTCAGTACTAGCATCGCCTTTAGGTGCTCGTCTTCTCTTTTTAGCAATTTACAGCTACTGAGAAATACTCTCTATGTAATTACTGATTTTTAATATACCATATATTTAATATACCTTATATTTATGATAATTAAACGTGCTATGCGTTTATTATAATTCATGAAAAGTAGTTCTTACCTTGGTATATCTGTGCCTCTAAGCACAAAAGCATGGATTTTACGTTTAAGCGGCTCACAAACAGAATTCAAAGATCATCTAATAAAATTAGAAAATACAACTTTCTACTTAATCAAATTCTAACACGAAAGGAAATATTTGAATCTACATATTAATATACCATGTAAGATTGATATTTATTGCATTTATTTAAATTCATTTAATTAATAACATTCTATAGCTGTCTTAAATTAATATAAGTGCAAAGTTGAAAACATCCAATGCATATTGATAAATTGAACTTTATATTTCAGTGGAATAACTTTTCTCCCCCTATTAAAATTATTAATTATTAGTATTTTTTATGGGCATAGCTAACACAAACTGTTCGCAGAAATAAAAAGTAAGAAGCGATTCAAGTAATTTGTTAAAAGAGTTTCTGTCGTTAAAACTATCAAACGAAGCAACAAAAGTAAAGAAAGGACTTACAACTGGATGCTATTGCTTAACCTTGCTGCGATCTTCAGGTTTTTGTCCTTACTCCTTTTTTTCAACTTTACTGACTTTAACTTGCTTTGAATGTATCTAACAACACTGTTACGCATATGCTTGTTTGCGTTCTCTTAGCATTACACCTTCGACAAAAGACTATCGAAATATTTACATATAAAGTCTTTGGTTCTTTTTTATCCAGAAATGTTAAGATACAAGTTAACGATGGAAATCAATCATAGAAGGGAAATATTTCGAAACCTCGACTGACAGCAAAGTCGAATAGAAAGATAAATAAATATAAAATTACGCTATGACAGTTTTTTCTTGTTCGAAATTATAATAATTAGCTAATAAGGTTTCTGAAACATGCTGGGCATATCGGCAGTGGATGCTTATGGTCTACATTCCAAAATTTAGGGACGCGTTGATACAAAATTATATTACACGATGTGTACACTAGATGTTACATATGTAAATAAACGAGAAAATAACAGTTCGCAAAAGTTTGTTTGCAAAAGACACTATCTCCATATATGCACAATTTGTTATAAATAAATAACTTTAATAGAATGTACCGGATATTTGGACTAACAGACGCTACAAAAGATGTAACAACATATTATTACATTTCCTTTCTTCTTTGGTGGGAAAATAAAATTTAAAAACGAAATTTACACACGAGCCATTCAGAAGCCAAACTGATCAACTTCACTTTCTGTAAATTTCTAAATTTTATCGTTTGTTAAATACAAACAAATGGTTTATTTCCATAAATTTGTATGAAATGGACTTCCGAATAATTATTGACAAAAAAGAAATTTCATGAAACGAAAATTTAAATGCAGAGTTAGTATTCGTTCTGAAGCCTATTTTGGAACCATTTCAGATAGTATGACAAAAATACAAAATAGAAAAGTATTTCCAATTGCGTAGGTAGCAGTAACTGCTAAAATACTGAAAACATGGCAAACAATGGATTTTTTGATGAGAAATTACAGAAAAAATTTAAAGAAAATTGCAGAAGTTTTATAAAAGATTGAGAGACGTTCCGACACAATATCGAAGCAAATTTACATATATTCCAATTAAAGTTGTAATATTGAACGATGTTTTTCGAGCAACAAACGAATTGTTTCGGATATACAATGTGAAGTCACGACATGAAGTGGAAAATCCTGGAAAGACCATTGCTATGCATTGTAATGCAAATTATGACACGTAAAAACTCGTATAGAACAAAATTACCGATATTTTGTCAACGTACGTGTAATATGTGTGTAATGTGTGCGTACATCATACATAATTTAACATACAGTCCATATAAATATATCTTGCATACTTGTTTCAGCTGCAAAAAAACTCCGTCTGTTTCATTATTTCTTTTTCATTCGAATAAAACGATTTCCTTCATTTGTAAATATTCGTACATGTATTGTATACGTAATGACGAAAAGAAAAGACGGGAAAAAGGAAAGCACAAAATGTTGGAGCCTGAACCGGCGTTTAAAAAAATTAGTTGTTGATTTTCGTATCACTAGCGAGCAGTAGCGACACGGCCTTTTCAATTAACAATTTTTCTTCTTGTCATGAGACAAACTTTCCAGATTGTAATTTCGCTTTTGATAATTAGTAAATTATCCAATTGACATTTTCTTTTTTAAGAACAAAAAGAACAGGCATCAGTTATATGTAAATCGTTATAAACTCGAGGAAAGAGCAAAAGAATCTATCGAGGCTGTACAGCTACAAGTGAAAAATTATAGCCGTTTACCAGTCCTAAACATAATAATAACAAAGTCCATCACGTCTCATATGTTTGATAACCGATTTACCATAGCCTACTCCAAGAAACTCAAGTATCCTGCCACTCTACCACAGGATGTACCATAACTAGCCACTACTACAACATGGAGATACTTCAATATATCTGCTTGGACCGTTTAATATCCCAAAATCAACATAGAACTGTCAGATGTAATAAAAGCACAAACCATCTCCGTCGAATACAGAACTGCCTTCCATCAACCCAATAATGAGGATGCGGAAACAGCCTAACCATACTGATGTATCTAAAACAGAAGCAAACATCAGCGTTGCAATGGTCATTCCCAAAACACCCTCAAACATATTTGAGATGTACAAGCCTGAACTGCTACAGAAGAACAGTATCAGAAAGCCGTTACATCTAATGACTGAAAAACCGCGATATCAGCCACGCAACAACCATCTGATAACATCCCTGTTGTAAGAAACATATTCGAATTCTACACAGATTTATACAACACCGGCTTACAAATTATTAGAAATATAGCGACTAAGAGATTATGTGGTCGTTTCTGGCGATTATGCTGTTCGACACGTATCTAATTTTTGCAACTTTCAATAGGCGACTCATATTTACTTTTGCGAGCTAAAACGTACTTTGCGAGAAAAAATCATTTCTGAAGAAGATTACAAATTCTCAACTTTGCTTGTTTTTATGCTTTTACAACAGCAGCCATCGAGTTGCTGTTGAGGTGAAGAAATTCTGTCTACCCTTCCGAATAAAACGATATGTATTGCTATTGCATTATAAACATTTAAACGTGTTTAAACAATGATCAAAGCGAAAATTGCACCTACAAAGCGTCATTTTCTGCTTACAATTATCAGTTTATTTCAGAAACTGAAGGTCTAGGAGACAATTTAACTATAATACGCGATAGACCGGGCATTTTTATTAACAGAAGCATCAAGAAAAGCTAAAAAATCACGTTTTGATTTCAAGAAAAAAGCAAAACAGTTTGACAACACACTCGATGACGGCAGTGTTGCTCAATATTCGCGGATGTCTTGTCTGACGTTTGGCATAACGAAATCGCTAAATGCGTTACTTGTGTTTTGCCAAACTTTTTCGCTTTTACATACGTATTGCGAAACATGAGATGCGTAATTTTATTCTCAGTTCTTTTCACAAGTCATATTTTCTCTTCCTATCTCATGTCAACTGTTCGAGAAGGATTATTTTCTTGTTCTATGTACAATGATGTTCTTCTTTATTCGTCTACCACGAAAATATCACACGTTGTTCCTGTGTGGCGAGAAAGGAAAAAGCGATGCCGTTTCTGGAGCAAAAAGAAAACCGGAAATTGTTGAATGTCACAACCAAACAAAATCTTGTATACTACTAATACTAAAACCAAACAAAAACACTTATAAAATTTTACATTACACGCCTATCGTAAAATGACGTCTTCGTCATGAACGATCGTACAATCAAAATACCAATTTACTGTGAAAAAGGTTGAGCACGCTCTGTAACATCAAACACTTATCCAAAATTTCATTCTTTGAGGATTCTTTTTTAAGGATTTGTCTCAATAAGAAGTACTGTACAATTTGGCGAGAATCTTCGATTTTTTAAAACTGTAATATAGGGAAAAGGGTAAAGTATCACAGAAAGGCGTTGCAGACAATTCCAAGTACTGTTAATTTTACTTTAGAACAAGATTTGAGCCGAACTCAAAACCAACTATAAACACAAGCTTTATTGATAATGAATTCAAACAACCGAAAGCACAAATATACAATGAACAAAAAGAAATGGTTCGTAGCTCGTGCTCGCTAACTCTTCAATTTCTCTATCATGATTGTGAATCTCACTTGTGGCTTCGAATGTGTTGTGGATTTTTATTTTGTGGATTTCATGGTTTTCTTTGAACAAAAATTCATCCAGATAGCCTGGATTGGGATTAGATTTAATTCTAAAATAAATTTAAAAGTACTTATAATTGTCTGCGATACGTTTTAGTACAAGATATAAGACTGTCTAAAGCTAAACTTGTTTGATTTATCACCGATTAATGTTTTGATTGTATATTTATTTTCTACGTCATATTACTGGGGTCGCGTAAAATGTTTTCGAGCGAAATGGGGTCTCGAATGGAAAAAGTTTAAGAAGCGCTGTTATTGGCTTTTAATAAACTCTACAACTCGTATTAAACTGATTTGTGTTATTTCAGTCAAGTGATAAATAATGACGAATGCTTTACATTTATTTGAAATGTTATTTCTCCGACTGCGAGTAGTACATTATTTTCAATAAATAATCTCTTGAAACATTATTGTAGACCAATTTTTCTGACACTTCACTCGATTTATTTTCCAAAGAAAAATCGCAATAAAAACTATCATTTAATAATACAACAATGTTACGTTAATATTCGTACGCTAATATTCTCCATATGCTGAGTTGAAACTTAAGCGAGAAACTTGTACAAATATCTAATTATTCGTGACTGTTAATAAAATGAATTTCTAATATTTCTATTCGTTATAATTTTCGTTATATTTATAATATTCATTATAACTCATATCTGATGTACGTACCTGCAGTGAATTTCCTCTCGTTTAATGTACTTACATATATATAACAATAAATGACAAGATAAAATGTAATACGATATACTAGCTTGTGAAATTCAAATTCTAGAGAAACATTTCATATCCACTGACTTATCGCTAAAATATACAATTAAAGTACGTTTGTATTGCCCCACATGTTCGTTCTGAATTGTCTTATACGCATATAATATATTAAGTAATATACATCGCTAGTGACGAACTATTTTTCACTTTAGAACTTGTGGTAAATCCAAATAAACTTCAGCTTTTTGACTCATACTTTGCTATCTTTTTCTGTTTTGTATGGAATCAAAACGTAAACTAGTCGCGATCGTCCGAACAAATAACAAAACTCATTGAAAAGCTTTTTGCAGTAGGGAAGGTTTCGTGCAGTAAATGTTCTTTTTTTATTAGTATACTGTATCTAGTTTATTAATTGTAATTATCAGTCCCAGTTTTCGGTTACCGACCAGTGCAGATCAAATTGCTTCCATCTGTAAGTTTAATCTATCGACAATTGAAATTAAATTAGAAAATGTTCGTTTAATCTTTTCTCCAGTTTTGCCTACAGAAAAATGTCTGAAATTCCAAAGCAGAGAAGAGGAAATAGAACAACTTTCAATGTTCCAAAAAACGAATATCAACGCTGAATACACGTTGAATGCGGAGATCAAGAAAATTTTAATTGCCTTACCTGTGATATACGTAAAACTAAAATTTGAATAAAGAAACATCTAAATGTCTCTTCTTTAACATTAGTGGTCATTTAAACCGAACAATCTACTAATTAAGTAATTGGTCCGTATTGGAAAACAATTTTTCGTTTTCTACAAATTACAACATTTTTATTCTTGCAAATAGTCAATGCTTATTACTGACCTTTAGAAAATTAATTTATGTTTAAGTAGTTCTTACTGTTAAAGTGGACCTAACTGTTCTTTTTTATAGATGAACGACATATTGCTTTTCTATTGTCGTAAATATGGATGATTATTATTTAAAAGAAAGAAGATTATATATATCGTTTAAGTGGAAACTTTACAGTCCATTGTGTTCACATTCATAGTAAACGCATCGGTTTCTGCGAAATGGCAAACTCCGTATAGACTCCGAAAATCAGTTCAGTCGCCGAGGAAATTACACGCGTGAGTGGCAAATACAAAACTATATTTGGCAATCATCCTAATAACGACTTAGCAAAGAAACTCTATACAGTGAACCTACCCAGAAGACTGCGCAGAACACACCCTAATGACCCTCTGCTACGATAATAAAACGACACTTTTACATTAACAAATCCACTACATTTAAAATTGTTTCACGTACAGATTCTCTCTAATGAGAAAACATTCGCGTGTTATATTTAGAATTACACGTTGAAAAGATTCGCCAAACGTCCTTGTTAGATAAATTGTCAAGCTCATTAAAGTAAAAAAAGAATTCCAAATATTCTTCTATCCTGCACGTTTCGCAAGTGTATCGCATAAAACCGCATTACGTAGTTTGAATAATGTGAACCGTTTAAAGGTATAACAATAGAGGCGTTGCTGCGTTAAAAACGTGTCGCATGGTACATTTCACTCTCTAAAAACCGCGAGGGTCGTATACGGTTTGAATGAAAATGTACTAAACGGGTAGCGGTTGTTTATCGGTGGCTAATGACGTGCTGTTTAGTTTGGGCCGGTGAAAACTGGCCTTTACTCATTTTCGGCATGCCACCATCTGCCTGTATACTCTCGGCCGTGTACACCCGTTTCTGTTTGTCACCACTAGACGGGAATTTTCGTGTCACTACACTCTTGCGGTCAATCGAAACGCTATTGAATTACTGCTCGTGTACTTTGATTGCTACGATTCAAACGCACCGTTAGTTAATTTTGTTCATACCAGATGTATATCGACGTCTCTTTAAAATATCAATCGCTCGACCAAAGCAATTTTTATTATAGCGATTTGAAATTCTGTCAGAACCGTACAGAGCGAAGCAATAAAAATAATTTTGAGAGTATCGATTCGAGTTATGTTGATTTAACACGGTTCAGAAGAGAATCCAATTTTTTGCTCGCACGATTTAATTCGATGTAATACGGCTCAAGCGGCGCCATTTCAGGAATATCCAATGAACTCAACTTTACGTTAAAAGCTTCTTGTGCTACTTTTATATTATGTTTCAGGCGATAAAAGTGATTTAATTTTAATTTTATACATACGCACCTACATGCATACGTCTGTCACCAGAAACATTCTTTATTCTTAAATCAATGATGTATTGTTTTGCTTTTAGAGAATAATCCAATGTAGACATCTAATTATTATTTCAACTACATAAAGTAAAAAATATGTTCAAAACGTATCAATATGTCGGTTAAAAATTTGATCGAAGCATTCGATGCGATACGATATGTTTCAAAGAACTTGTTATTTGTATCAGGTTTTTCATCCGAAACAAAGCTTTTATTATTTGTAATATACGTTGTATTTGCGTTACACAACAATCTATCTCTCTCGTAAAATCACATACATTATCACACGTATCGTTTCAATGTCAAATTCAAGTCTGATCTAGTCTTATTTTCTAGCTCGAACTTGTAGTACTGCCATGCATGGCCCAGAGGAATCATTGACTCATATCGCAGTATCATCGTCGACACATTTCTAACTTGGTTTGAAAGCGCTGCCTTAAGTAGGATTCCGCTGAGTTAGCAAAACCCCACATCTGTTGCTAGCCGCTGTCTCAAAACACACACCAAAGACCGATATAAAGAGTTTCGCGTGACCACCGGAAAGATCTCACACATAAATCATGAAACACGTTACGAATGGAGAACGTCCGACCTCCAGCTGTACTTTTTCAATACTTTGTAGCGGAAACAGCAACGTCTTTATTCTAAAACACGTATCTAAACAACGAGACATAGCCTGATAAACATCTGAAAGGTACCGTTCTCGAAAATCTTGGAGGGTTTCCTATGCGTACGATAAATTCCTTGATCCAACTCCATCATAGAATTTCGAGATTTTCAAAGTATACAAGGAGCAGAAGAATTACGTTGCTGCGTCGTATTGCTTCGCGTTCCTTAACAGCTAATATAGCGAGATCGGGTTAAAGTTCCCTTCGATCAACGTTAACGCTTCAGAATCCGCGAGTTGATTTAAATTCTGTTCGGCGTTTCTAGAAGCTGCTCCTAGTCCTCGGATTGTCAGTGCAGCAAAATACCGAGATAACACACAATCACAGTCATTTGTTCCTCCAACACGCTCTCTTGATTGCAATATATATTTGTGTGTATATAAATGTACATGTACATGTATATAAATTCGAGCGTAATTGTCAAAGTCTAACGTTGAATCCTGCAATTCTGTACGATACAGCTGAACGTATCCGCGCGATACGACTTTACGGCTCCAGTTGTCCCGACTTTTATCAGTCAAAGATACGAGGTCTTACTATTATTTGCTACGACTCCTCGATTTAGCATCAGGTTCGTTGCTACATCTCGATCCAGAAGAAGTCTTTTGAATCCAGTGACTCGTCGATTTTGCGCCGGATTCGTCCACGAAAACCAAACCTCTCCTGCCACTCCCTGGTTTCTCCAGCCCCAAATAACCTAGCTAGCAACCTGTACACCTTACATTCACCTCAAGGATTGCAGAAAGCACGTCCAGATGACTCGACCACTACACAATAATGTAATTTTGCTAGCAACAAACTCAAACCCAGGCGTACTACGATGGAACGATATCTACGTACTTCGATCAAACAGATACAATAATTTACCGAATGTTTGTACAAACTAATTGTAAGTTTATTGTGGGATAAAGAAATATTAACAGAAACTACACGACAAAGGCAAACGTAATACAAATCTTCATAATTCATCTGCAGTACGTTTTATATTATATTAACGTTGTTTTACATCTACCGGAGATGAGTCTATGAATATTATGGGGCTGTTAATGCTGTCTCTGTTCGTGTGTGCAAATTGCCTTAAAAGGGCAAGAAAATGCGTGACTTTCCATATTACGATTTGAGATTTCAGTCTCAATTTTAAACAGGATCTCATATTAGTAGCTCTTTTCGGAAATTATTAACTTTTACTTTTATATTTTTTCTATTTTCATAATCAACAATAATATCTACGAGATTAATATATTTCTTAAGTACATAAAAAAAAGTACGAACATATAAGCGCAAAACTTTCAACTTTTTCTTTTTTTATTATCCAATATTAACCAAACAGAAGCTAAAACAAACATTTTTTAAAACAAACATTGCTTCTTCCTGAGCAAACTATCGTAAAACGTGAAAATTTACATGTCCACTTCATTTACAAAAAAAAGCATCCCCTTTTGTTCCGAAGACGAGGATAACAGTATTATCCCGTTTATTTTACGAAGCGGGCTAAAGGGTATAGCGAATCATTAAAAGTCTGAAACGGTCTTTTGAAGTTGCCTCCGATAGTTTTCCAGAAAATAATTTCTAACTTTTCATGCAGATCACGTTACACTACATTCTTGCTACCGTATAAATTAATAATTCTCTTTTAATATGCAATGTCATTTCTTTAAAGTTATATCTCGCAGTAATGTTTTATAACAAATTTAATTTATATGTATATGTATACCCAAACCTTAGTACGAACTGTTCAGTTCTGCTTTTGCGATAATATATACATATGAATTAATAACTTGAACGAATTATACGGTAATGTTTCGGCAACTTCACAATTCTGACTTGAAGAAGCTGCGTACCATAGGATTAAGAGGTACCGTTAATTAGTTGCGCGTATCCTCTATAAATACACTTGCGCGATCTCTACCCCGGTCTCCTTTCATCTTTTAATTTAATATCCATCTGGGACACTATACTCATTGCTCCCTTTTTATAAGAAATCTTTAACACCTCGCCTTATCACTATTATTTATTATTATTATTCTCCTTTTCCACCATATTCTCTGATTACTATAATAACCGAGAGTGTCGTATCTATTTCTAAATCTACGCCTCGCTTTTTTCCCAAGAATAAGACATTTCAACATTCAAACAAACTAACCTGATTCCAAAACCCAAACGATTCAGTTCGATACAAAAGAAGAATTCTATCGAAAACAAT
The DNA here is from genome assembly GCF_000188095.3 of Bombus impatiens. NCBI lineage: Eukaryota > Metazoa > Arthropoda > Insecta > Hymenoptera > Apidae > Bombus > Bombus impatiens. The sequence continues at coordinate 17,076 of NT_176996.1, forward strand.
TAGTGACTTTAGAATAATATCCGGATTGCAAATTTTATATCGTTGAATGCGACGTAGTACGTCATTTTATTATGTTCCCTGATGTTAGCCGTTAGTTTCGTTGCCTCGTCTACTTGTTCGTTTCCCTGAATACGAAATATGAGATGGTATTCAGCATACTTTTATATTTTTCCCTTCTATTAGTTACGATATCGCCACTTTGCAAAACTAAGTACGACCTTAGTTGGTAAAATGTTCGCAAGGCCGAATTTTTAAACCGAGAAAATTTTTGGCTTCATCGACTTATGATGCCCCCGAAGAAACACATTCAGATCAAAAGATTCGTAGCCGGAGTGATATAGTTTATCCCAGGTGATTTAGTTAATTAATACTAGAACTACCATACCAGTCAAAATGACTGGTACGTGTCAAAGTGTATGGCTGGTTCTACAATTTTGTAAATGTGCAAAGCTTCGTTTAGGGATCATGGTCCCAGGTATATTAATAATACCAAAAATGTACTACATAACATGGAATTCCTTCTGTAAGAAAGTAATAAATTAATAAATATACAAATATTCTATTATTACGTATTTTTTAAGGACCAGTCATTTTCACTGGTTTTGGTAGAAATAGCTTCGTGTTAACTATCGTGTTAACTATCGTGTTAACTATCGTGTAAATTTCTGTAAATCGAATTTCTTGTTGGGTTGCAATCTTGCAACATAACACAAAGGAATACAATGATTGCGCCATAAAATTCCAAACTATAAAATTATGTTGGTAATTTGTCAATCAAGAAAATTCCGTGTTTATGGCCTATACAGTATGTGAAGGAGTTCGACCGAAAGAAAATGAAAAGTTTTCTTTCTTCTCGGAAAGCAGCGACTCGACTCTCACGGAATTTCCAGGCTGCGAGAAACTTTTCCTAGATTCGAAATAATTGTCAGTGCTAAGCGCGTCGATTATTCGTGAACTATGCGAACAGGAGGGTCGATCAATGGCTTCCTGGGAGACCATTGTTTGGAGAAATATCTGATATATATCCATCGATTCTTCGAGCGACTTTAGGAATCCATGATAATTTTGGAGTTGGACGAACGCCCAAAGCGACCACCTACTTTACGTCGTGATATTAAACAAATAGCCATATGTAATACATTACATTGCATAAACGTACTATTTGTCAATGGCGCGGAGCTGCTTAATTCAGCATCGTTCATTAAAACTATTGAATTTACCATTTACACGATTATTTATTAGCACAAAAACAATACAAATGGTTCGTTCTATCTAATCTTATTTAAAAATCATAACCACTTTAGTATTTCGATAGATAGTAGTCGATCTGTATGTAAGCTTCCGGTCATATCAAAGAATTTCGCAATTTTTCAACAATCCCAGGTATTTATTGAATCTGTTGGTAACCTTATTGTGTGCGTGCACAAAGTACATGCTTTAAACCTAGCAATGGACATCGAATGCAGAATTGTTTTCAAGTGACACTAAAAATAAAAGTCGAATGGATTCAAATGCGGGAAACGAGGAGGCCAGGCAATAGATCGTGCACGACTTACACATTTAAAAGGAAACAGCGAAAGTAAGCAGTTGCGGACCATCGGCACACAAAAATAGCTATAACTTGGAAGCAAGGTCAAACAGGATACGTTTTCGTATCAACCTTTTTCATTCTTTTCTCTCCATTTTCCTATGATTAATACAACTTACTAAAATAGATTAATGCTACAAACTTATTTAAAGAAAATGTCGATTACTTCGCTTTTGCTGCGATGCTTCGACAATCTTACTACGAGTAAAACTGACATTATCTCATTACATTTTCATATAGTTTACTTACTAGATTATTATTCATATCTATTGCTGATTTTATCGTGAGCAATAATTGCAAATATTTATCGTAGACATTTGCATATGTACATTACCTTTTTAAGTGCACATATGCTATCGCATATATATGTATGTGCGTATAAATTAATACGCAACTAAAACACTCATTCTTAATACAAATTTTGATTCAATTTATATTCTTTCCTTATATTTTGCAGTCACTTGGAAATTTTAATACACATTTACTCTGTAGTCTGTATTCACAAATTAAATTAGTGTTTTAAAAGAATTAAATATGGAAGAAATAGTATTCTAATAATGCATAAAATTCATAGAGCCTCTTAAATTGATCTGCAGAGAATGTTCCTTTGATAACAATATCTCTTCGCAAATATTTCAAATATTCTATAGCAGTTTGATTCTATGCCGCTTTTTACGAAGCAGAATAATATACTTTGTTTCTTGAGATATTTGGTAATCTCAAAGGAATTTGCGAAGGAGCAAAACATCGACTGTTCGAGCGCTTTCAGGAATTTTGTCTAGCTTCATCGAAGATGCTTCGAGATGATCGAAGCCGGTGGCTTTCAAGTCGAAAGTTGAGTTTTGTAGAAACTAGCAAAATATTCCAGTAGAATATCAGTATCTATTATTACGTATTATTTTAAGCAGTTAGTACAGTGTAAAGAAATAATACGTAAAATAAATATATGTTTGTAAAAGAAAACAGGATGTTAAAAATGGCAATTTTTGTACCTCCTTACGAAGGAAAAATTTTTCTAGCACGTTTAAGAGCACCTCTCAGGGAATAAAAAAATGTTATTAGCATTTATCCGAAATATGAAGAAGTGGCAGTGACCAAACAAACGCGTTACACTATCCATGAAGCATTGGCTCGATATAATATCATCGCGATATGTTTTCTCTCATTAGCCAGATCTACGCATTCGGTAAACAGAAAATCCACGCGGGGACAAACCATCTACTGAATGCGAAGACACAGGGGCGAAACAATACCATTGCAAAAGTCAAAGAAAAGCTGTTATGAATAAACATGGAACAAGACGTCGTCAAATACATCGAAGGGTGTCAGAATTTCTAATGCAACGAGTTAACGCGACTACCAGCTCGAGAACGCAGCATGACGAGACGCAGAAAACGATCAACCATACGACGAATTGCCACCAGAACGATGAGTGGACACTAATCATCATCGTCAATATTCCACGAAAACATCTAAACGAAGTGTGTTATATAAAACTACTGAATTGTGTGATGACACTTGTAACGTTAAGCTAGAATTATATTACATCAACGAATACAGCAAGCCGCAAATAGATTAAACGCACAAACGATCACCACGTAGACATAAACAAGGACTGTTTAATTCTATCGGTACCGTGCCGAAATCGCTCTTCCAAACACTTAACATAGATGATCTCAAGCTTATTAATTGTTTAACGAACAAGACACGTTAGCGACTAATATCTAAACCAAACGAAAATATTAGGTTGTCTGAAAAGTTTCTTTCGTTTTATGAAGAAATAATAGGCGCAAAACGTTTTTTGTTTTATATTATTTCGTCGAGTTACGATCCATTTTGTTCTGTTGAAATAAACATCGTGACATTTCACAAACTTGATTTCGCGTTTGTATGAAGGTGCGCTGTTGTAAAAAAACACGTTTACGAAAGAAAGATACTTTTCGGACAACCTAATAATACGTATACGTAGTAGAATTTATTAAAATTCGTAACGGGAACGAAGAACAATATACGAATTTAAGATACAAAGATACAGAAACGCGAGATATTCATATGGTGACGCAACTAGTAGGAAACGATATACATGAAAATGTAGAGATACTTCTAACCTATAGTTAGCAAAACAGGAACGCACTTCTCCAGATCTTTTAAATTCATTTGAATAACGCATTTACGCGATCTTGAAAAACATATTCGTAGAACTATAGGATTCGAAGTTGGTGAAAATAACTGCCAAGCGATTGTAGATACCAGCGTTAAATTGTCACAGCGTAGATATTATCTGCACGATAAAGACACTCGTACTCGAACCAGACAAATGGATGAAAGAACACGTCTATCCCATGCCGTATAAAACGGAAAAACTCTTTATCGCGTAGTTATGACTACAACATAGCGTTCAGACGAGGTCTTAAATATATATCAATGACACGTTACGCGATTGATAAATGTAAGCAATCGCTAGCAGCACATCGCTACTTCGAGTCTCTGATATTACTCCGATATCGCAGTACCTTGTTGTGCTTACTTACTGTGAAATTCGATTAGAAAGGAGAACGCGAAAAACTCACCAGTACCGGAGTAATAGTGTTAGAAAACAATCGTATCTTATCCACCGCCGTTACGACTATAGCCAGCGAATAGTTCATCCGTTACCTATGAAACACGCTTCCATAACTTAACTTACCATTACAACATGGAAGAGGAGCGACTAATCCAGAGACTATTCCCGCAACTTCCCAACTGCTTTACACTGGACACCTTTAAAGGGCTACTACGGCAGAGACCTGGATCAAATTAACGGCTCTCTCGCTAGACTGAAAACCAACTACCGAGCCAAAACCTGGCTGGAGATTGGATAGATAACTATGCACATTGCGGGATATATCGCCATTGCAGTTGTAATAGCCATAATTCTTTCTAAACGCGGTATTTTCAAAATCTTTTGTACCTCTCACGCCCCTCTCCTATTAGAGAAGATATCCGACGAAATAATTCGTATATGGGTTTTCTGCGTTGGAACGCCGATCAAACGAATTACGATTTAGGCTCAACGACAGCGATTAGTTGCATTAGTTATTAGTTATAAATTTTGGAGGACTACGTTCGCTTTAAGGAGAGGGATGTAACGATTACTCACCGCGTATTAACGGACATTCCATTTCCCCCTACCACTCTACAGCTTCATAATGTATAATCAATCGATTCGCAATACAGGTGTTTAATTCGGTTCGGACTAAATCGATCGTAGTTCGTTATTCTCTTTATGCTTCTCGTCGCCGTGTAACGTCGCATGTTGTAAACGTTCCTAATATCTACAACTTTTATTCCAAACAACAAAATGTAGGTTTGTGCACTATTTCTTCGTACATGTTAACCTGTTAAGCGCGAAGTTTAGCTTCAAAAATTCCTTGCGGGCTGCGCTGGTAAAATCAAACAATGACGAGTATGCACGTCGAACGCAGGACAAAAGCAAAACGAGGAAGGATTACATTTTTGTTCGATAAAAAATTAACAATTCATTGAATTTGATGAAAAAGTTGAAAATTGGCAAAAAATAAAATTCATAAGCAAGACAAATTTAAGAAATTCAGTTGATTTCAATGTATTTTACAAAGCAAGGTACACAAAGTGGCATTTCACATCTTCAGACACATCTTCGAAATGGATTTGCTTTTGCTGACGCAGCTGACACGAAGTTCTACAAGCTGGTATAAAGCACAAAACAACTCGGACAATAGGCGATATACGCATCAAGGAGAATAATCAAATAATCAAACCTTTTTGTATAAAATACACGATAGATTTACTGCAAGTATAAAGGAAACACTAGATATCATTTATATTACTTTTTATTAAAATGTTGAGTTCCTACCGTAAATGGTAACCTTTTATCTGTGGCGGTTCGGTATCAATAGGACGCCGACAGGTCGAGCCGCGGGTACCAACCGCCAACACTAGAGGGCTACGACGACAACGAGTCTGTCTGTCTAACTCGCTAGCGGTCGAATATACAAATTGAGAGCGATTGATACAAATACCGCACCTAGCGAGACTCCCTCTACGTCTAAGGCAGGGACTACCGGGCACAGCCTTACTGACGAGTCCACCGGTAGTCTCGGGACGAAACGCACAACACTCTCTCTTCACATCCGCCACATTGGTGACCACCGACGACGAACACGCACCTCTGGAGAAGGAGTCAGAAGGAGCCAGCCGCCTCGTCCCCACGACGATCAGCCTTCCATCATCGACGACGGGCCATTCCCTCTATCTTGTATCGCGCTATATGGCTTCGAGGTCACGCTATAGCGCTAGGGGGAGGCTGTGTGGCGGATCGGTATCAACAGGACGCTGACAGGACGAGGCATCAACGCGGCGCAACACCTCCCGGGCGATCCGCGGGTACCAACCGCCAACATTAGAGGGCTACGACGACAACGAGTCTGTCTATCTCGCTAGCGGTCGAATATACGGACGATTGATACAAATACCGCACCTAGCGAGACTCCCTC